>NW_028301615.1:151515-303030 GCF_987345545.1 Pholcus phalangioides | reverse complement strand
CCGATTCTTTCAATTTTTATAAGTTCTTAAACTATTTACGAATTCATGGGACACCCTGTATATTTTTATTGATGATCCCAATTGCGAACGTTGACCGTTAAAAGTCTAACCGGAATGTCCAGGCTGACTTTTACCATAATCGGAACGTTCTGTACATTTCTATGCAGGTTGTTCAATACTGGCTGATCAAAAGTTGAATTTTAGGCACTTGACGTTATTATTACTTTTAATGAATGAAGATAGTGCTTCTCTTCTCAAACTTGTATAAATATTGATGAAATCTATGAAGATGATATTTTATGCGAATCAACTATTATAGATTATTTCAGGAAGTTTTAAATCCGAGAATTTCGGTCGAGACGAGATCGCCATGGATGACCAATTGAGGATAACGCAGCGTTAGGGTTAAAAAAATTTGTCACCGGTCCCACAGACCAGTGAATATGAGAACCTAATGGGGTTTGCACACATCATGACTGGTCCGATAAACCACAACTGTTGATTTTGCGACTTTATCGGAAAACAAGTGTGTGGAGGTTTAAAGAGGAATTCTTTTTTCTTCATGCTGCAAAAGATATTTTACTCTAAGAGCATATATACAAAAATATTCACAACAACTTATCACGGCAACATTAATTAAGAAATAATTAAAACAACATATCTTCAATCAGGGCAGTAACATGGATTTTTGCCACTCCCCCAACTTTAAAAATCGATAATTTTGTAATAGTTTTGGCCATTGTTTCCACCTAAAACGGCCACACCGAAATTCTGCCACCCAGGGCAGTTGCCCCCCCCCCTCTAGTTACGGCCCTGATCTTCATAGATGAACGTTCACATTCTTATTTTTTAGCATATTCAGCAAAAAACAAAACATTTTCAGATGTCGGGGCCGCCAAGGCAGACAAAAAACGGACTCTGAAATGTACTGTCTATGCACCATCAGGAATAAGGGGGTGAAAGGAACCACCCCACGACAGATTTTGTCAGACAGAAAAGATAGAAAATTAATTAGATGGATCCCCCCTGAGAGTCAGCTGGTGTTCGCAATTCAAAGTGATATTCTAGTACAATGCTATTTTTTAGACAAAAATTTAATAAAATTTCAATTTAATTCATGAGAGCATAAGAGATTAGGATGGCATGCAAATGCCGGAAAAATATCGATTCATCGAATGGATGCTGAAAGGGATTCATGCACCACTTAGTGCACATACTGTATAAAATGCACAGATTATTATCAAACGATTATCATTCGACATTTAAATGACTGGGGATCGGCGATTCTCCCGCAGGAGAATCGTTCGCGATCAATGTATTACGAGAAGAAGGGGGTGGATTTCAGGTACTGGTCCCGCGAACCACTGCAATTTTTTTCCCGGTGGTCCGATCGTTTAATCAGTGGTCTCGGACCAGGGACCACCAATGATTTCCAACGCTGTAACGAATAACGCAAATCACTGGAAAACCTAAAATTGACCACTAGAAACTTGGAAGCGAATCTAAACATTCCTAGAAAATGCAGTTTTGGTTAGTCCAATTAGGGAGGCAAACAATATCGATCGCTGTTGCGTTCGTGACATGCTTCCAGCACGCAACGAAAAAGCCTTTTTTTATTTTGCCACCAAAATTAAATTGCGATCATGCGAGTGACTAAAAAAATGTGCAAGTGTGTGAGTGTCAAGAAGAGGGATTAGGACGGGAAGCAACCAAAAGAGTGACCTATAGAGTCTGCAAGCATGTGCGCAACCAAAATAGGGACCTAGAGTGTGAGTTCCCAGGTCAGTGAGCGAACAAAAGAGTGACTCGGAGAATGCATATACATATGCTCAACCGAAAGAGTGACCTAGAAAGTGAGGGAGCACTTCAGTGAGTGACCAAAGGGTTGACCAAGCGTGTGCAGGCATGTAAATCAACAAAAGCTTGACCTAGAGAGCGAAAAATCTAGGTCAGTGAGTGTAACTGAAAAAGTGACTTAGAGAGTGTGCAAGCATGGGAATGACCAAAAGAGTGGCCGAGAGGGTGAGAGACCAGTTCAGTCAGTGACGAAAAGATTGTACAAGCATGTGAATGATCGAAAGCGTGATCTAGAGAACAAGAGACTAGATCTGTGAGAGACCAGAAAAGTGACTTAGAGAGTGAGCGACCAAAAATTGCTCAAGAATTTGCAGGCATGTGAATGAACGAAAGAGTGACTTATATATATATATAGAGTGTGTGGCACCAAGACAGTGAGTGGCCAAAAGATTGGCCAAGATTGTACAAGCATGTGAATGACCAAAAGCGGGGCCTAGAGAGCAAGAAACCAGATTCGTGAGCGACAAGAAAAGTGCTTTAAATAGTGTGCAAGCATGCGTGACACCAAAATAGTGACCTACAAAGTGAGCGTCCAGTTCAGAGAATGACCAAAAGCATGTCCGAGAGAGTTAGGAACCATATCAGTGAGTGACCAAAAGAGTGATCATAGACTGTGAAATCATACGAGTGTCTAAAAATGTAACTTAGTGAGTGTGAAAGCATTAGAGCGACCAAATGTGTGATTCAGCGACGGAGACGTATTTACCGGGGGGACGGGAAGGTTGGACAAAGTGAGCTATACCAAAGCCTCCTAGATGCTCCTAGTAGTAGTATCTAGGAGCTATAACCCACTGGGGTGACAAGTTCAAAGAAACGGCAAATTTGAAGATTGATTGGCCCAGAAAATTAGACCAAATTAGACGTGGGAGAAGGGTTTCAAAACCATAAAATACGTCTCTGTGTACGCATATAACACACTCGCCAGCCATTGAACCAACTCATTCCATTTGTTTCATTCTCCTAAAAAAAACTCTTTAGAACGGAAATTATCAGCTGGTGTAATGCTAACAAAATCAGTACAGATAATTTTTTGGCACCAAATAAGCTGAATTGTATAGAAGATTGATTTTTTTTTTTTTTTAAATGGCTTAAAAATCACTGAATCTTTCAAGGCATTGACGAGATATCTCACCTCCTTGAAAGCCTTAGCATTAATTAAATAATGTATCCTTAAAGTTTTAGCATTGACAAGCCCAGATATTTTGTAATGTTGATTTTTTTTTTCAATGGGAACCCCTTCCCCCTATATCCCCCTTAGTTTGCACCGAATGATAATGTGGAAGAAAACCTATACTTCATTAAAAAAAAAACGGCATTTTTAAGAAAGTTTAGTAATTTCTACTGTGCCGCTTAAAGGGTTAATTTTGCGAGATTAAATGGAGTATATCTCAGAGAAAATGGAGTTAAAAAGTCCCTAAGAGCTTTTTTTCCCCTCTCCGCGCCAGAATCTTACAAGAAAAACATTCAAAATTTTCAGGGCACTTAGTGCAGGATTTCCATCCTATTCCGTTCTTACTCATCCCATCCCGTACTGAAACGAGCATTGATATGTTCCTTGGAATTCAGTCTGCAGAAAAGACGTACCATCGATTTTGGAGTCGAGGGAAAAAGTTTTCCGTGCAAAGCAGCAACAGCTTTCGGTGAACGAATACCGAGACAGAAAAAGAACTAAACCCTCTCTGCTGCAAGAGGATGGAGAATTAAAATAACAAAATCCAACGAGAGATGGGCTGGAGAGAGGGAAGTCAAATCCGAGCAACTCTCTCTCGAATGGATAAAATTAAAGGAGCGTCTAAAAGGTACATCCAAAAAAAGATCCATGAGAGTGAACGGCCTACAATTCAGGGCAGAAAATCATGGGAAGCTCATCAATGAGGTCAAGGCCCATCGCATGGAAAACACAAGAAACTAACTGAAGAAAAAAAACCGCTTATTTCAGAAATCCCATAACTGGCAATAGTTAATATTGGTTAATATTGGTTTCTTGTAGTTGATTCATTTACGCTTCTTTTGGTGCAAAAACCCAATGGAAAAATGTTTTGTAAACCCCCATTTGGCGTCCCTGAAATATTCGTTTAGTGCACTGGTTATCAACCTGGAGCCACATTGTTCCCCTTGTGGCCCTGGGATATTCTAGGGGAGCCACGGGTGAAAATCAGGTAAAGGGGGAGCCATGGGAGGCAGTTGGTAGTTACTGGGCCACAGAGAGCTGTGAAGAAATAAAGCTTTGAAGGAAGTGAAGTATGGTGGGGGGGGGGGAAATGTGACTACTATCAGAATCCAGCAGAGCTGCCCATTAAAACAAAGACCATCTTATTACATGGGCCCATCCAGGCATGACCCGGGGGCCTCATGCTCATAGAGGGCCTACATGATGAGATCACATATAATGATCTTCTCGAGTAAGCAGGCACAAAAACAAACTGCTATTGCCAGCTAAGTATGCGACCCCGGAGTTTTCCCGGGAACTACCTGATGTTCAGACGGCCCTGTGTCTGGATTTGTGACAGACCCACAGGTCAAGATAAATTTTTATTTTTTAAATTTATGTTCATTACAAATTTAGTTTGACTAAATTCCATTCATTAAGTAGAAAGGGTCTTGCTCCTGGATGAGAGTGAGGGAGGGGTTATGGCGGGGGGGTGGGGGCACGAGAAGAAAATATGATGTAAACGGAGCCATAGGCTAAAAAAGGTTAAGAAACACTGTTAAGTGCAGAAACCCCACAAGAGAGTGGAATCACTTACGTAATTTCTGCGCTAAAAACTTGAAGTAGTTTATAGCACTGACATTCGCGGGTTTTTATCAGATCTAAAATGTCATTTCTAATTATTCTGCGTTTTGGAAGTTTGTTTCGAAGGTTGTGAGGATTATTTTCCGTTCTCTGTTTTCAAAGTTCGAAAAAAGTGTCTAGTGAATCATCGCAATCAGATGTGGAAACTCCGAAGAAAAGGTGTTGGTCCTGGCACGTACAAACGCAGTATAATATAAAAATCACGAGTTTGGGGGACAAGAATACGTCACTTACAAAGGAAAGACAATCGCTCAGAAAACTCTTCCTGATAAAATCAATTGCAAATGTTTCAAACTTGTCACCAAAAAAAGTTCTGAGGGAAATTTGTACTAATTTCTACTCAATGGAAAGCAAAAACAAACAAGATAAGTATCTTAGAGAAAACTGTGTGTGGTGACCATGCTCATTCAAGAAAACCGTCAACTAACTGAACGTCGGGAAAGAGCACATTCGAAAGGAGAATTAAAATATCTACGTACAAACACTATCTCCAGCCGTGGTTAAATCTACGACAATTCAGCGCCGACGATTCAGCGCAGACAATTCAGCTCAAGACACTTCAACGCCTGCGATTCAGCGTAGTGATTGTGTTTTGCGTAAATAACAATTTTCCCTCCCTACTTTTTCTGTAATAATTGCTCTGTTGAGATTTCTAATATACCGTGAAACCCTCTTTTGCGGCCAAATAATGATTTCCCGTTGTATAACAAAAGTAAGCGTTTCAAACCCCCTGATTAACGGTCACCCCTCTTTTACGGACGAATTTTGTTTTTGCCCAGTTTGTTTCCGAAAAGAGAGGGTTTATCTTTTTAGAGGTCTTGGATCGAGAAAATTGACGCGCTATGAAAATTTTTATTCCTGTGTACATACTTCGGTTTTGGCTTTAATTTCACAAAGTTACGTGTTTGTTGTTGTTTAATTAAAATTTTGTTTGATTCAATATTTTTTTTTAGTTAGAAATTCCAAACACTGTAGCTTCATGAGAGAGATAGACGGCTTTTTCTCAGCCCAAGATGCCAAGGAAACAGATATTTTCTGGATATTATGCTGAAGTGAGCTCGGAAAGAAGAGAAGTGATCTTGTCTCCGCCGGGACTCGAACCTAGGCCCTCTTGCACACCGGGCAAGCATGCTACCATCCACACCACTGGATTCCTAATAAGGCGCGTGAAATAAGGAAGGCCAGGTTGGAGTACCGGTGGAGGCAATGCGACTTCTTTCCGAGTTCACCTCAGCATAATTGTCCAGAAAAAAATCTGTTTCTTTTTTTTGACTGTAGTTTCATATTTCTTTTCGTTGAAAAAGTTATGACAAAAATGTATGCTGATTTGTTGAAATACAATCGACGTCGCTTATTATAATCATTTGGGTATTGTTATCACTTTTGCAAAGAACGGAAGTGACCAACATCACAACATGGGGGTAAAGATTCATTTTTTTTGTTATCGGGATTTGATATCGGATAATGTTATAATTTTTTTCCTCGAAAGGTTTTTTTTTTTGCGTATTCTACGCTTTGACCATACTCATTTTCTTTCCCTGTAAGTTATCGTTATCAGACTGTAAGACTATGTAGGAGACAAGAAGATGTTCTTCCCCCCCCCCCCCCCGAGTAGACATAAATTTCCGTACCGTAATTTCGCACACCTATGGTCCAAAATAACACCATTTTCTAAATCAATCATCATAATTTCTGTATTCAAGCTATTTGAAAATTTTGTTTTGCTGATATTGCCTGCGGAAAGATCAAGCATTAATATTAAACATTTTTTCATTCCTTATGTAGCTCAAATATGAATTTTTAAAAAATTATATTTCGGACCACAGTTGCGTTATGAAGTCCCAACATATATAGTCCATCATATATTTCGTGTTACAAGTCACTTACGAACCATAGTTGAGAGAATCTACTTCAACTATATCATATATCCATCTTTATCTTCTTTGCTAGAAGAATATTAAGAAGGGGTTTTTCTAAATTCGATCCCCCTAAAAGGGGGTCAAAAAATGGGGTTAATAGAGAAATCACGCTGAGCCCAAAACCGCTGAAGGTGAAATTTGGTTAGAAGTTTCGTTTCATGACTATGAGAGGGTTTTTCGAAATTCGACCGCATAAGGGGGTTCAATAGGAGGTGTGTCAATCATATATATATTGCTGTCCCGCCCCTAGAGGCATACAGCGGCAATAGGAGGGGTGTATTAATTTGGCCAGTATTTTTATATTGTAATGTAGAGATTCACTGAGAAGGGATTTTCAGAAATTCAGCCTACTTTAAGGGGGGGGGGGCGGGGGTTCAAAGGTTATATGGAGCAATCATCATCACTAAGTCGAAATCACTGAAGCCATAAATATGCCAATATTACATTTTATAATGTAAATATCCACTAAGGCGGGATTTTAGAAAATTCATCTCCGAAGGAGGTCATGAGGGGTTCAAATGTTACATGGGGGAATCATCGACGAGTAATTTTCAGACCACCAAAACCACGTGAGCGATGCTGCGGGTAAACAGCTTGTGGTCCATAAAAATTGTTGGACCATAGCTGAGAGCAAAGTATAATTTTCTATTATTTTTCCTATAATTATTTTTATACGCACGCAACAGTAAAAATGTTTATTAAACATACGTAAATACTAAATTACTTGTAATACAGAACATCAACAGCGCAGAACAGCTTGTTGTAACTTGTAGCCGAGAAAGCTTGCAGCTGGCAAGATAACGTGAAAAACATAACCCCAGCTAACAGCTGATTCGCGGAAAAGTATCGGTTAGAGGGCGTCCTATAACCACATCTCCACATTACACTATCTATGTTCTTTGCTTTAGTAATAATAGATAGATAGATAAATAGTTCACTAGATGTTGTTAGCATTTCGATTACCGATTTTTTAGTGAACACGGATGTTTGGACCATAGCTGTGAGAAATTACGGTACTTAATGTCGTAATCGGTCCGTAGTATTCATTACGATCCATGTACTGCTTTTGCAATGGTTTTCCTGTAGTGAAGGCAAATGTATGACAAAAAAAACGTTTTCCGTTCAGTTCTTGATCAGTTTCTTTCAGTTTGCCAGATTCTAATTTCTTTTTTCGGGAGACTTTCGCAAGGGAATGCATGGAACGTACCGCGCATTATAAAATGTACAGTGATTCGTAATACACATTAGACAGACAGACATTAGGGGTCATTCAAGTATTATGCGGGGGGGAGGAGGTTTTGATGACAAGAGAGGGGGGGTTAGATGATGTTTACGTAATCAACCACCCTTTATGAAGATATGAAATATTCTTAATGGCATCTAATTCGGTGCGTCAAAAACGGAAAAAACCTTTCGATAGTTATTGGGCACCTGAACTAACATTCTACCTATTGAAAAGTCGCCTACAGAGTCAATTTAATTATCTCTAAGTGTTTCACGGATCCTTCAAGTGCTCTGGAAATGTTTCCGAGCCGCATAAGTGCTCTGGAACGGTGTCAGAGAGCCTGATGATAGATTCGATTAATCGAACCAGAACCGCTCCCGCTAGCATTCACCAGAAACTAACAAAGCAACCAGTGCCGCCTTAATAGATGGGCCCACTCGCGCACGGTCCGGGGGCCTTAAGCGAAGAGTGACCTCACAAAAATGAGATCTGGTTGAAATTTTCGAGAAGTTGTTTGGTAGGGCCTCAGTAAAATCAATTGGCCCGGGGCCCACGATACTCTTAAGACGGTCCTGAAAGCAACTCGTTATAACACAACACAATTACACAGTTTCATTATAATGCCTCACTATGGATGAATGAAAAAAATAAAAAATGTAGCATATTAGCTTAAAGGCAAAAAAAAAAAAAAAAAATCCCGTTTGAATAAAAAAAAATGAACGATTGAATATTTCGCAACCAATTATGTGAAAAGAAAAACAGTTGCCCCGTTTTACCAATACCCTTTTACCATACATCCTGTTTGACCGAACAGGATGTATGGTCACCGTAATTGCAAACGGGACTTTTCGGATACAGTTATCATTTTGTTATTCTTATCAGAAACCCTGAATACAGATGTGATAGCATTAAGCAGCGAGGACTGTAATTCTATAAAAAAAATTTAATCCTCTCATAAACATTCTAATAAATTCTAAAATATCTGCACATTTTTGTTAAATGAAACTAAAATTTATGAACTAAAGAAACGCATGTCAATGTTAGCCACATTCATCACTGTCTTTCAATTTGCTAAAATGTACTTTTTTTAGATTTCTTTTTTTCCCCCCAGAAAAACAGAAAAAGATGTTGAAATCGGAGTCTATAAGGTTTTAAAAACATTCTAAGATGTTTTCGTCCATTGACTGCATTTTTTAGAATCTCCATATTTCCAAGAGAAACCACTGAATCATCTCATGGCCATAATTTCGCTCCTCTCCACAGGTCTCTTATTTTTGATGAATAACCATAATTGGATACCTTTTCTTTATGATAAATTATATTATATACCTATTCTTTATGATCGAGTTTGTTTGTAAACTATATCTATAAAAAAATAGTAGTAGCATTTGCTTTGCTTGACCGGTTTACGGAAATTTCGCCTCAGACATTTTGCACCGACGTTTCATCCCGGACATTTCGTCTCGGGCACGTATGAGTGAACAAGTGTGTGACCGTATGAGTGACCAGGTGCGTGACCACATGGTCACTTACACACTCATATATTCCCTCCCTAATAAGGTCACTCATATGATCACCCACTAATAAGGTCACTCATATGATCACCCACTAATAAGGTCACTCATATGATCACCCACTAATAAGGTCACTCATATGATCACCCACTAATAAGGTCACTCATATGATCACCCACTAATAAGGTCACTCATATGATCACCCACTAATAAGGTCACTCATATGATCACCCACTAATAAGGTCACTCATTCGCACAGTCACTTACCTGATCGTTCATATGGACATTCACTCAACCATACAGCCACTCACATTCACTTACTCATGTGGTCACTCATAAGCCTATGATACCACAGTCCAGAAGCCTCAAGGGCAGGCTTTATGAAAATTTGAATTGGTTACAATTTTGGTAATAAGTATCAAACTTGCAGGTGGGCATTGGTAGCTGGGGGGGGGGGGGGGGATGAGAAAAATCACTTAGTCCGGGATGACGACTATAATGCTGTTCAGGTATTGGAAATTGCGCTAAAAATCTCATTCAAAAAAAATCAGTATTAACGTGAACTCTAACTCGCAATACAGTGAAATCTTGAAATAGTATAATGATGCTCTGCGGACCAAAAGAGAAAATATCGTTGTAGGAAGATTACCGTTGTATCGAGAGACAGCAGTTTAGCATTCGAGTATAACCGTTTCCAAACAAGACTTGGTGAAAAAATATCGGCGTATGGGATTTTATCGTTGTTGCTTCACTGTATTATTAGTCTTTCTGCTCTCCGTGCTACCTTTTTTGCTAAAGATTTTTAATTATGCAAAAAAATTGCTCGAAAATTTTAGGATTTTCTGCCGGATGATTGATTCTGGAAAAAAAAGGTGTAGACATGAAAGAAAACAAATACAATTTGACAACTTTTGTGGTGCCCCTTTTTCCTGTTGCCCTAATCACGTGCTTATTTTACTTAATGATTAATACGGTTCTGATTATAGCCGTAATTAAGGAAAGACTTTATCTTGCTAGAAATGGAGCTAGGTAGCTCATAAGCCTGCTCAATGAATTCCAGGAGCTGCCACTTGGAGATTAAAAATATAATTAATGCTAAAAATACCGTAATTAATTTTATTTAAATTGTTTAAACATTATTATGCGCTGAATACTATTCTATAAAGGGGTTCGTGGCTGTCATCTTATTGGCACCTAATCTCACTGGGGATCCCTGGCTTCCGTCTTATTGGTCTGAGGAACACAAAAGGTTAAGAACCCCCTAGACTGCGATGAAATACCGTAATTTCTTGCGTGTAATTAACAGTGGCGTATAAGCTATCCATACTTAGTATAAGACAACCATAAGTATTCTTTATGGGCATTGTATGGTTTTTTATCATGTGTATATATTGATTATAATTTTTGTTAATTGCATTTTTAATTGGGTTGCTATTTTTTTTTTGGAAATATATGACATTCATATTTTTATGGACATCTTTTTCTCAGCCACCTCGTTGTGCCTGTTGTGGCGTTGTATTTGTATAATCCGCATTTAATACATCAATAATAAAATCTTACGAAAAAGTTGTTCGTCATGTTTGTATTAGAAAAAATATCGACTTTTTGTTTACCGACTTTTGTAAAACATCTATAAATCTTTTTAAAACTTTTGATTTTTGCAAATTAATTTTCAAAATATGTATTGCTCTGAGGGGGAAAAAAAACATATCTGCAGATAAGACACGCAGCGGTATATAATCAGCACTAGGAAGTTCATATGTTCTTTTCTGCGTATTAAATCCGAGGATTATACGTAACAAAATGCGATAACTGTTTATTTTCTTGATTGCAGGCATCAGATGCGATTGAAAAATAAAGTTAATTAATTTAATTTTAAAAAAATAAATCGCATACATTTTTTCTCTTTTCCTAATGTCGATGAAGTTCAACCACATGAAATTTTTTTGTATGGTACAGTAGAACTTGGTTAATTCGAACTTTTACAAACTGCCTTTAAATTTTCGATCTAATTTAATGCTAAAATTTCTCGTCTAACTCGAACTTTTTCCAAATTTTTTTTTTTTGGATAATTAGAAGTAGGAGCAAAAAAAATCATGATTTTTGTATGAGCAAATATAGTTCGGAAAAATTCTACAACAAGCCAGGCTTTGCTTTTCTCGATCAAGTTATTAAACAACAAATTTTTAAAGACTAGTAAAAGTTTGAAAATTCCATTCCCCTCCTCTATCTCTCTCTCTATTTTTGGTAATTTAATGCCCATTTTAACTTTAGTTTAGCTGGAATTCATGTAGAATGTGTAATACCGATTATTTGTTCAACCTATGGATCAAGGTATATCATTCAAAATCTGAATCTTTTTATCATTAAGAGTATGGAAAGTATTGAAAAGTTCAGGGATTGTGCATTACGTTGATGAAAGTATATTTCCTTGATAGCATAACAATTATAAGCAATAACGGATGACCATGAACTGTTTCCGTAAATCAGGCTTTCAATATGGTCAAGAAATTCTGCAATTATGCTACTTCCAGAACAGAGGAATAATGTAGCAGCTAAGATCAATTATATACGTTATAATTATAAATTATTAAAATTTGGGAAACGGTTTCGCAACCTTTGATAAAATTTTAGTAATTGATAATTATTATCCTATGTGAATGTTGATGATTAAGATACAATTTGTAGTCATTTTACTGATCCAGGATAGATTAATTGAATAATTCGACTGTCTCATGTCTGAACTCTAACGTTATTGCCAGGCAAAAATAATTCGTTTAATGAAATCGATGGCAAATGCACCTAGTCTGCAACTCTGAATTGATTTGCGCCTATAGGGGAAAGTTATTTCTTGCCTCCAAACTCTCAAGCAGTTTATTTTGCTTGATGGGCCATGCAAGATGTTATTAAACCGTATAACGCTTTTTAACGCATACATACTCAACCCATGAACCGCGAGCCAAATGTGACCCTCGGAGTCTTCTGATGTGATCAAAATGTTTTTAATGCACAAAATTTTTTCCAAGCATCAGCATCCGGCAAAAATCCCAGAATTTCCGATTGATTGCATAGTTGAAACCTTCATCAAAAGGATGGCACAAATGCAGGAAAACTAATAATGTTGGAAACTAGATATCGCGTTAATGTTGAGTTTTTGGAATGAGA
This sequence comes from Pholcus phalangioides, assembly GCF_987345545.1. NCBI lineage: Eukaryota > Metazoa > Arthropoda > Arachnida > Araneae > Pholcidae > Pholcus > Pholcus phalangioides. The sequence continues at coordinate 290,556 of NW_028301615.1, read as the reverse complement.
TTTCGTGCAATAAAGTAAGCTTGTGCCTTCTTAACAGCATCATAGGTCCCTTGGGGGGGGGGGGGGACTTATTTTTCTAGCCACCGCCCCCCCCCCCCCTACCTAGCTAAAAATACCTGTCTACCGACTTGCATACTAACTGCATACAAATTGCAAACATATCTAATTGTCATGAGATCCTTGGGTTGCGTCCGGATGAGACCCCACGCATTAAGAGTTACCCAAGTTCCACAGAATAAGGACATGAACTTAAAAACGTGCAAATCTTTATGAGTCATTAGCAGATCAACTGCATGGCTTCAGGGGGCGTGAATGGGCGATGATGAATTCGGTAGCATTATCTTATTGTTAATTATTATTATTATTATTATTATTATTATTAGGACCCGTGTGAGACAGTTTCGGCTCCCTTCTGCCGTATGTACAAACCACACCAGTGGTTTAATAAGAAAACTCGCTGCTGTGTTCCCAGCCTGATGAAATGCATCAAAAATCACGGTTTTCTTTGAGAAAAATTCAAGCCAGTGCACTCACAATGTGAAATTTTGCATAAAACTTTTTTTACAATTTTTTTTTCAATTTCCGTAATTACTTTTCTCATTCGCACCCGATTCGGCACTCCATGCGTCCGCATAGGTTACATATCTTAGATCCATCTTTTTCTGATTTGATCTAGAGCTCCTAGAACATGGGTGTAAAGTCGCCTTAGTTCGAGTTACCGTAGAAGTGAAAGCAATGCTAACTTGCTAACAGATGTAGATTACACCTAAAAAATGTATGAAAAAAAAGCACTCAAATTGACCGTGGTTCATCAAAAATAAGGTACCCGTGTGTAATATCGGCCATGTGAAGATTCAGTTTTTTAAGCCGATTTATGAAATCCTAACAAGCAGATGATGGGAAGAAAGTATCACGAAATGTTTTCAAATGATTTTAAAAAAAAATCTAAAGATCTAAGATCTGTTTCTTTGGAAAATGTGAAAGGAAAATTGCAAAAATGTTCAAAAAAAACAAACTATTCTGGAGATATTATCAAAGACTTTGCAAGTATAAAAAAAGAGGGAAAGGAGAGACTTTTTCAATGTCCGTGCTTAGAAATATTCACACAATAATTCTGCCTTAGATCAGTTATTTCTGAAATATGAAATATATATTTTTAATATCGAGGGAAATAAATATACTTGTAGATATCAGGGTGGGGGCACTAAAACGATTCAAGTGCTTAGGGCCTTCAAACGTCTTAATCCGTCCGTGCTGATGTGGTCTCGAACTTAATTTTTGTTAAAATGAACTGAATTATTGTTCATACTAGTATCTTAGTGGTTAAACAATGAGAGCCCCCCCCCCCCCAGACTGTAACTTCCACTATGAATTCGAACGGGGTCTATGATTGAAATTACACCACCCTCTAGAGTAGATAGGCTCCAAAAAAATGACGTTGATTTTGGTTCTAAAATTTTCACTATACGTGATGTAAAAAGTAAAAACATTCAAAGTCATGGAAAAATTTTACAAAGACGGCCGTTTATGAAACCAAGCAAATAGTCCACGAAAGATTGCCAAATCATTCAAGTGGCCCAAGACAGGTTACTTCATCGCTGAAGTGTCCCGCACTCTCCAAAACGTTTAACACACCTCCCTGCTTTAGTACGTGGTGTTCGTTTGCGCAGATTTCAGAAATACGCTTTTTTTTTATGGACAGGACTGCAGTCACACCGGTTAAATTTCATGAAGTCATGGGAATATACCATAGTGTTACTATTTTGGATACAAATACGTATAAATATTAGTTGATTGTGACTAAAGGCGTTTTTCCTTAGTTTTAGTCCCGATTAATTAATATTTGTATGTATTTTTCTGTAAATTAGTACTTCGTTTCATGTGAATTCGACATACGTGGAATAATTTCACTCTTCTCCAAAATTTGAAGGGATAGTGTTTTAATGAAAAACAAAGATAAAACAATCTAAAATTTGAAGGAGTATTTAAAAATGCAATCTCCTAAAATTTGAAGGAGTATTTAAAAATGCAATCTCCTAAAATTTGAAGGAGTATTTAAAAAGCAATCTCCTAAAATTTGAAGGAGTATTTAAAAACAATCCACAAAATTTGAAGGAGTATTTAAGCAGGAGTTTGAAGGAGCATTGTTCGATTGACAAACTTTGGGGTTTTTGAAAAAACAATCTAGACTTTGGTGTTTTAAAAAAAAACAATCTAAAATTTGAAGGAGTATTTCCGCGCACTGTTCAAAGAAATTTGGAAGATTTTGATAGATGGATAACTCATCTAAATGTGTATTAGTGAACACTGGTCCCGCCTATTACATAACTCCTGAGGTATTGCTGTATTTACTTTGCATAAATTTCCTTTCCCCCCCCCCCCCTAAAAAAATGAGAAGATAGCCACACATATATTTATCCGAGCAACAAGTTGTAAGTCACACAAAAATAAATTACATTACTCAGAATAGACTAAACCAGAAAACCTCATGTTATATTCATGATCAGAAATCGAAATTAAGTTTAGGGCTCTTTGTTGTTGTTTTTGTGTGTGTTTATTTTTTCGCCCCGTGTGCCTATTTTGTTGAGAAAACGGACGTTAGCAACTTCCTTCGAATGTGTTGCAAAAAGAGAGAAGAGAGCGAGTAGTCAAAAACACACTAAAGAGAAAAGGAGAGAGAGAGAGAGAGAGCCTCGCTTCTCGCGCGCGTGCGTGTTATGCTGCTATTGCTATTCTATGTATGTGTATGTGTATGGGTTTTTGTGCTTGAGTCGTTTGGGGCAAACCGGTTTACACAGAAGTCTTCTCACTCGCTCTCTATGTGGCTCGCTGCTGTGTATTCATTCCTCGCTCTCTCTCTCTCTACATTCGGCCTCTCTCTATATCTGGTGAAGTTGTGTGTGCCACAGTGTGTCTCTCTCTCTCTTTTCTTGATAACTTTTGGACTGGATGTGCACGTATGTGCGTGTGTGTTGATCAAGCAAGCGGTAGAAGTTCGCTCCGAGAAAACATTTATCGCGTTTCCCTCCGCTGCTGCCGAAACCGGAAGGATAAAATAACCTTTTTTTTTTTTCTTCTCTCTATTATTACGAGAAAAGAGAAGAATTTTTCAAACTCTATCTCTCTCGAGTGAGTGTAGTGTGTGTGTGTGTGTCTATCTAAATTATTATTGGAAGTGTCTGTCCATATGTGTATTGAGAGAAGTGATCAAGAGCTCCTCTCTCCATAGACGGAGGCTTCCTTGGTGACGTTTCACTCCGTTTAAAGTGAGTATTTATTTGTATTTTTTTAACGGGAGTCTGAATTTTTCGATTTATTTTTCCCAAAATTATTTACTCTCACATAATATGCTTAAAGATCTGTCAGGACCAGTTCGCCAATATGTATCTAATGCGAAATTCATGAATCAAAATTCAATTTTGCTCCTTTGAATTTCGTTGGGGAGTGGTAAACACTCTTTCAAATTTTAGTGGTTTTTTTTAAGAGTAATTTTTCTGTTTTTTCAATAAAAAAAATTACCCCCTTTTCTTACAATTCTACCTCTTAAAATTTTGGAAATGATTGAAATTACTCTTGAAAAATATATTTTCGGATAACACCGCCAACAAGATATTTTTGGGTAAATACAATACGTTGATGAATAAGGAAGAATAAATATGTTGATCAATATATATATATACACACATATTTTCAACAATTCTGACATGTCCAGAAATGCTAGACTGCTGAAAGAAAAAAAAACGAACTATGTCTCAAGTTCAATAGCTAGCGTCTATATTGTGAAGTCACGAAATATTTCACATAGGGCTTTACAGAAACAATTCTAGTAAAGCCTTCTTTTTCCTCAAAATAAGGATTAATCGACTTACACCACCTCATTTGTCTCAAGGACGGTTCTCAATTGTTTAGTCTTGGCAACTTTACGAATAGTATATAGGTACGCCTAGAAGACATCTAAAAATCAATCAAAAATCTCAAAATCGAGCGTTTTTTGCAAAATGTCCCTTCCATCCACAGGCTTTTACAGCTTTATAATAACTTATAAACATGTGGGTGTAACACTACTTTTACGGTATAACAAAACTGTTTTAAAATCACAAGGAGTGTGTCTTGAGGTATTTAATAATCTAATCTCATTCCCAAGGGTGGTGCGAATGGAAAAAAAGTTTGAAAATCTCTAATTAAAGGAAGAATAACTTTTGCATTACATAGAAATTACATTTTTACATTAAATGGGCTGGGAATCGATTGAAACTTTTAACTAAATTAATTCACTAAAATTAAATTTTTAACTAAGTTATCAAAAAATTAAACCCTCTCTGATCCGGTATATATTAAAATATACATGACAAATTACGTAGACAAAATACCATTTTGTACTAATTTCTTTTCTCAACTTTTTCGAAATTTTAGAAAATACATCTTTTAGTGTCATTTCGGTACTAAATACGGCTACATGAGTACAATACTTTTTTTTATCTAGAAAGAATTGAGTCCTTGTGTAATTTTTTGAGAACTGGTGAAATTTTACCCGTTCAGCGATTTATGAAATCTCACAGAATTGAGGGGGGAATTGGAAATAAAATTCAATGTAAAAAGTACTCAAATTTGCTAAACAAGATTTTTATCTACTGAGAAATTGAATTTTCTGGATGTTATGCCGAAATTGATATTTGGAAAGAAAAGTGATTTGTCTCCTCCGGGAACTGATATTTGGAAATCACTTTTCTTTCTAAATATCAGTTTCGGCATAACATCTAGAAAATTCAATTTCTCAGTATATTTCAGGCCGAAAAAATACCATCTCTTCATGTTTATTAGGTAACATTAAAATCAATGCAAACTGGATATTTTACTCAAAACTAATCATTTTGGCTAATTAGAAAATCCACTCCAATTAATTAAATTTCTGAATTGATTGTTTTAATTAAAAATATGCTAACCGAGCATCCTTTTACATCTGTCTTTGTAAAAAAAAAATTGCAATACTTTTTATGGGGGTGGATCATAGAAGATTAATCGAATTTCAATAGAATATTTTCAACTGCTAACCATTCATTACAAACGTCGTATTAGCAACAACGAATATAATACAGGGTTAGCATAAAAATGAATCACACGATTTTAAATATTCATATTTTCATAACTATTACACATAATATAATCAGTGATAGATATACATGAAAATAAAGAAAAACATCCAAAGTTTCTTGGGGTTTTTTTTTTCAGTTATAAATGTGTTCGATGTGTAAAACCTTCCGTAACGCGACAAACGACAAATAGGTAAACAAATTCATTCCACACATTTTGCAGTTTCACTCAGTCAATGGTTTAAAAACTGGTTCAAAATACAGCACCGATACGTTCTTTAACCCTTTAATTAGCAATCTTTAAACCTCCCATTAAAATTCCACATCTTTTTTAATGAAGTAGGCTTTCGATTTTCAGCAGGTGCAAACCACGGAATATAGGGGAAAGTTTTCCATCGAGAAATCAACTTTAAAAAATAACTGGGCCTGTCAGTAATAAAATAAGAGACTTTTATGAAAACGAGATACCTGGCCAATGCCGCTTAAAGGTTCATTGGGAGATTTTGGCAATGGTGGTTTGTATAAGCAATTGCCGAAAACACTCAATTGAATTTAAATAACCCATCAGAGTTCTGCATTTTTTTTAACCGTTTTTTAAAATATTGACTGTGTAAAACTGCAAAATGTGTGGAATCAACTGGATCACAGATTTGGGTTTGTCGTGTTACGAAAGGTTCTCTCATCATAACAGAAAAAAAATTGAAATTTTCTTTATTTTCATGTATCACTGATTAATACGTGTAATAGTTTTGAAAATATAATTTTTAAAATCGTGTCACTCATTTATGCTCACCCTGTATATTTTATGCTATAAAATTGTGCTGTATTCTATTCATTTCACTAACAATATTATATGTAAACAAATATAGGGATAGATCGAGAAATTATAAGGCCACCCGCTTGTGAACACAGCTTATTTAATAACCTGAACATATTTGTCACACACATCATTCCCAGAATTTCTACAAGTGAATCATATTGTTTTAGGGAATCTGTTGTTTTTAGGTTAGTCACTGGGTTTCAAAAAATTAATTTCGATCTTCATACTGTTGTTTGCTTCTCTTAGACACTGTAGGAAAATATCTAAGAGTGTTTTTCTCGCTCCTAAAATGGTAATGGAAAGAAGCTGATGAAACATCGAATACGAAAACTGCTGATCGCACAGTGGAGACAATAAATTTTGTGTTCTTGTTTTTAAAAACTTTCTCATCGAACTCTATTTGAAAATGGAATCATCATCAGTTTTCTGTGTATGTGAATCGACGTGTGTTCTTCCGAATGTCGAAAAAACTTGATCAAAATATTGATTCAAATGTTTTTAAATATGGTCAATTATCTCTGTAATGCTATATATATACTTATAGGAACATTAATTTAAGATATCTGATCGGTTTCGTCAAACAAATTTACAAACTTTTAATGAGAATTTTATTCGGATTGATCGCGAGTTGATTAACTCATAAAATTTTTTACTGCGATCAGCGATTGATCTAGTGCTGATCCGAGTAAAAGCTGATACTCCGCTTATGGTAGTCTTTTGTAAGATGAATTTCATTAATAATAGACTTTCAGAAGTCATTATATTAAGCTTTTTCCTGGCGGAAGTGTTTGCCGCAAGGTTTTCCGTATTGAGAGAAGTGATCAAAAGCTCTTCTTTATAACTTGAAAATGGAAGGAATTTTCTTGGCGACGTTTTACTGTGACAAAAGTGAATATAATTTTTTTTACGAGATATAATTTTCTTCAATTTCCTTCCCCCCCCCTTTATATCACATGGTGGCAATTCGATCACCATGATAGAAATGTTTCCGACGCCAAACTACTATTAATTCGATAAGATTAATTTCCTTAATTACAGCTTAAATTACTACTTTTCGACTAGTATAGTATGAATTATTTTGATCTATTTCGATTAATCTCTAATTATGTCTTTACTAATTTATTAACAAGCAATATCCAAATATGGAAATATTAGATTCATATAGTCCAGTCGCCCTCTAAGATTCATTAATCAAATTTCTAGATTCCATCAATCAAGTTAAAAAGCTTGATAGGGAGGGGGGGGGGTCAAATCGGAATGCTTAATTCATCTTTATACAATAGGCTAATTTAATAACCGTAAATATTTAAATAATCAATAATATTGACCCAGACTAGGTCGGTCGTCTTTGAAATTTGGGACCCTCTGAGCCTAATTTATGCAATTACAATTCTTGTAAATGAGTATTCATAAAAATCTCTACAGTCGTGTTTAAATCGAGGCTCTTGAGCCAGGGCACTTCCCCCACGGTCATTGACTTACCTTTAAGACACCACCGGCAGTTATGAATCACATTTAAACTTTAAAATTCTGCGTAAGTGTTATTTTAAAAATTAAATTGATTCTAGAAATAACGAAAAATTTTCCAGAAAAAAAGGGAAAATTTGAGCACGGAATTTATACTTCGTCGATGAAAAGAACTAAACCCATTATTATAGCAGTTTTACTTCAATAATTAAAATTGAAATTTATTTACATTCTCACACACATATGCAATATAACATATACAATACGCATGAAATACAAGTACGTATAGCCCAAGGGTGGGCTATATATGCATGGCTATATAATGTGCCCAGGGTATAATTAAGTAGAATTACTGTATTAATGACATATTTAAACTATAATAATGATACTTTATTATGAGAATGAGAGAGATTGTGGATAATATATAGAAATTATTGTTCAGTCAGTGAATGACTATCATTCTATAATTTAAAGATAAGTCAAATACATTTCTATGGAGAAAATTTTATTATTCCAACTACTATCTATAGTAATATAACTGGATAGTCTTGTATTTTTTTAAATTTTAGTATGATTTAAAATTATGTATTTTATAGTTCTTAATTCAATACTATACAATATTATTATAATTAAATATATTATTATGCATAAGAATAAAAATAATGAGATATCTTCGTATTCTAAAATTTATATGAGAAATTATAATTTGAGAAACTCGATCTATAAATGTATTTTTTCTGCTTCAAAATGTTATCCTGATTCGGATAACAAATACAAACACCACAACAAGCATATTGGTGGCTGAAAATAGATGCCCACAAAAAATATGGAAGTAAAATACGAGTAAAGTACAGCAACCCAATATAAGAGCATATATCATGAAAAAAAACTAATAATAATACACAGCCCATAAAAAAAATATTATGATTGCCTTATCTAAGCATGGATAGCTTCTCGATTTACCCCGCTGTGTTTATCATACTTCTTTTAAACGTGTCAATTGTGTTAGAATTCACAACCCACGGATGTAAGCTATTCCATTGTATTAAAAACCCTTTAAGTCCCGTTCACAGGGGAAATAGAAAAAGCGGGTTTAAAACCCGCTTCAAAAATTTTCACCAATGACTGCTCTCCATTTCCTTCCTTACGATGGGAAAAAGTCGTCAAGCGGTTGCTAGAACTCCCAATGCTACCGCAACATTTGCACATGTGAACGGGGCTTTAGAGGAAAAACTCCCTGCGACTCCACAACCTGGAGTTGTTTTCTCACTAAACGATAAATGATAAATGAAATGCATGGTTATCATGATTTGTGATTTAAATATTTTTATTTATTTATTTATTCAATATTGCTTGACCGAGGCCTATACAAGGGAATGCGGTGGTAAAGTTTGACAGAGACGATTGATGTTACAAAGGAAATCAGAAATTGTTGTACAATCAATAATGTTTGATGGGAGGTTGCTCCAATCGGTTATTGTTCGAGGAAAAAAACCAAATTTGAAACAATCTGTGGATGCAAAGATGGGTTTCAATTTTTATGAATGGTTAATTTTTTTTGAAAAGTATGAAGCTGCAGTTAGCAAATTGGAAGCGTCGATATGAAAATGGCCATGAAGGATTTTGAAAAGAAAAGTTAATGGAGAGATACGTCTACTGGTGAAAAGCGGTTGCATATTGAGTTGGCGCTTGAGTTCAGTGACGGAGGAGGAGGATGACCATTAGTTAAGAATGAAGCGGGCGGATTTAGTTTGAATAGATTCAAATTTGTCTATGTTTGAGAGAGTATGGGAGTCCCAGATTTCACCGGCAGAAGAGAGAGAGTACAGGAAGGGTGTAGGTTTGGAAGCAGAGATGTCTGATGTGACGGGTGGAATTTTTGAGGTTCCGACGAAGTAAAAAGAGTTTTTGGAGGCACTTATGCTTAGTTATATATTGATAAGAATAAAAGTCTTTAATTCAATTATGTATTATGCCCCTGAAAATGTTTATAAAGAACATAATTTATAGTTCTCTTTTTTTCATATATAACAGTGGTTCTTAATCGGGGGTGCGGGAAAGCATTTTTAAGGGTGCGAGATGGAAAAGAAATTTCAACATGTTGGCTGATTATTCAGGAATATTGTAATAATGATAAAAACTAAATATTTAAATTCTTAAAAAAAGAACGAATCCTGACAATATTTCAACACCTTATCTCAGCTTTTGCTCAGAGAAATGCGTCACACGAAATTTGTGATGTAAAAGTTTTTTTTTCGATTAGCGATCGTACGTTGAGAAAAATTACCATTATTTATTTAAACTATTTCGCGGTTTGTTTGTATTAGTACCTCGTGTTATTGGCATGTGGCGCTTAAATTTGATACTGTTATGAACACACATGACTCATGAAAAACTGCAAAAAATTTCATCAAATATCAAAGAAACATTAATTTATGATTGTTGCGGCTGGAATCAATAAGTGAAGAACTAACTATTCAATGAATCTTTTTTCCAAATTTAAAAAATAGCAACTTTTTTAGTTTCGTTTATGAATTAATTAAAAAATAAATAAAGCAAAAGTTAAATATTAGCCATAGTCGAAAAAGGCATTAAATAATAAGTAAAAAAACTCATAGAGAAATTAATTACAGAAAAAAACTGAATTTTCTAACGCATTATCCAAGAAGGGGGGCGGTGTGAGAAGGTAAGTCGCATTGCACTAGGAGTGTGGGAAGGAAAAAAGGTTAAGCACCACTGATATATATTTTTAAGAACAAATCCAAAACTCACATATTTATCCGAGCAACAAGTTGTAAGTCACAAAAATATAATATACTATCGATTATAAATTACTCTCTTATAATATCATTTCAAAAAATTGCGCTCTGTATATGATATAAATTACAAGTTACAGTAATTAAAAAAATTACTCTTATTATAATATCGATTCAAAACTATTATAACATCGATTTGAAATTACTCTCATTATAACAACGATTCAAAATTATTATTATGATATCAATTCAAAATTATTATAATATTGATTCGAAATTACTCTCTCATATTACCAATTCAAAATTTTACCCTAATATCTAATAAAAATTACTCTCTTATCATAATCAATCCAGAATTACTTTCTTGTCATAACCAATCCAAAATTACTCTCTTATAATAATATCGATTCAAAATTATTCCCTTATTGTAATATAAATTCAAAATTACTCTCATCATAATACTAATTTTAAATTATTATCTTATTATGATACCAGTTCGAAATTATTCTCTTATTATAATATGAGTTCGAAATTATTCTCTTATTATAATATGAGTTCAAAATTACACTTTTTATAACATCTATTCTAATCGCTCTTATAGCATCAATTAACTCAATTATTAAAAATTATTCTCTTATATAATATCGAATCGAAATTATTTTTTTATATCGATTCAAATTTTTTTTTTATATCGATTCAAAATTATTTTTTTTATATCGATTCAAAATTTTTTTTTTTTTTTTTTTTTTTTATCGATTCAAAATTTCTCTTGTTATAGTACATGTATCAATTAAAAAAAAAACATTCTTTTAATATTATTAACGGAAATCGAACTTAAATCCCAGAAACGACCTAGTAGAATAATACAATACGTAAATGAGAATAAAGCACATGTATGACAGTGCTTATCGTACCGCTGCCTTTTTGAATAATAAGCACTGTACAAAGTAAAAGTAGCCAGTACAAAGTAAAACAAACCGACGATGACTGAGATTATAGAAATACCATCTTCCTATGAGAAGTAATGGCCAGAAAAGATAACCGAATACAAAAGAAAAAGATCTTCTCCTCACCACTTTTGAAGAAAGAAAAATTCAAAAACTGAAATAATGTTGCAAAACTCGACACGGTTTACTCTCATGTCTATCCACTTATAGTTCTACGAAAAAAAAAAATTAAATGAAATATGATTGATTCAATAATTTATGTTCTTTCTTTAATCGATTTAACTTGAAGAAATATCCAAGATAAATTTCTCAAGGAACAAAGAACAAACATTTCAAGTGTTCCAATACTGTACCATAAAAGAAATCATGTTACAATGAAACTCGGTTGTAACGACTTCGGATATAACGTCAATGAATAAAGGATCCCTGCCGATTCCCATGCAAAATAACGTATGATGAACATCACTTTAAATGTCCCTGAAAATGCAACAAATGAATCAATGATATCTCGGATTTTACCAATGGAATGAATTTAGAATCAACGAAATCTCAGATTTAACCAATGGAATGAATTTAGAATCAACGAAATCTCAGATTTAACGAATGAAATGAATCTATGAAAATGGAGAATAATTGAATAAAATCAATTCAGAATAAATGAATAAAATGAATTCAGAATATATGAATAAAATGAATTCAGAATAAATGAATAAAATGAATTCAGAATAAATGAATAAAATGAATTCAGAATAAATGAATAAAATGAATTCAGAATAAATGAATAAAATGAATTCAGAATAAATGAATAAAATGAATTCAGAATAAATGAATAAAATGAATTCAGAATAAATGAATAAAATGAATTCAGAATAAATGAATAAAATGAATTCAGAATAAATGAATAAAATGAATTCAGAATAAATGAATAAAATGAATTCAGAACTAATGAATGAAATGATTACAGAATTAATAAAAATTCGGAATTGGTAAATGAAATTATTACAGAATTCATAACAATTCAGTACTAATGAAAGTCTAATAATTTGAGGGACCGTGGGCCGAGACCCAGAAATGTATGCTGGGAGGAGGGGTGCTCAGGGGTCCCGTATCCCCCCCCCACTCCCCAAGCTGACCAAAAAATAGAAAAAAAATTAATATTTCGGTGAAAAAAATTGAAATATCGAAAGAAAATATCTTTTGCATGCTAACTATATTATAACTGGTTTCTGTAAATTTAAATACTTAAAGGTGGTAACTCAAAATTTTCCGGAAGAAAATTTTCGTTCCTTCCATCCTCCCCCCCCCCCCCAAAGCCTTTTGTGCCCCCTTCAAAAGAACGATCCTGTGGTGTACGCCTCTGCCGAAAAACCAATTGAGATAGCAACGCCTCGATCTCTTTTCTTCCGCATCTGCCATTTCACACGGTGTCTTTTTTTTTACAAGCTCCCATTTCCGAAATCCATTCTCAAATTCCAGTCGATGGATGGTGAAGTCAAGACATCGCTATTTCTTTGTTACAATGTGTGTAAATCATGGGGATATTGGCTCTTCTTTCCCCTCAACCTCTTATGGGCACTCGATAATGGATATGGGTCTCAAAAATAGCTCTTATAAAAATCGATATTGATTGGAGATAAATTGCAATACGCATTTCATCTCTTTTATTTATATTTTTCTTTATCAATTTTAGTTTTCTATTTTAGTTTTCCAGAGTTTTCATTTTTGGTATAGGTTTCTTACCTTTATGATTTGAAGGTTTTATGTGCACTGTGCCATCGATATCTTTTATAGTGATGATGGAAAACTGCTGTGCTTGGATCCTCAACGTAGAAATTGTAGGATACTAAAGTTTTTATGGCGTCAAACGATTTTGTTGTAGTACAGGGATAAATTTTTCTGAATCAATTTTTTTCGAGTTATGGACATCAGTCATGCTCAACCCATATGGCAAATCTCACGTAGGCACAGACTAGTGTAATGTGGATTCTTGGATGGAACTTATGTGGTGTGATTAAATCATGGTATCGATCGAGACCATAAAATTGGAGAAAAGCACGGAGCGATCTTCGGTGCTTTCAGGGAGCACCACTATACTTTGGAAACTAGAATTCTGGGAAAGAAGCTGGAAGGAATACAGTAAAATGAGCCGATCCTCAAAGAATGTCTTCTTAATAGAGGTGAAATAAAGCTTAAAGAAAACGTTTTAGAACAGTAAAGAAAATTGGCTTTACTGGAAGGTGTCTCTGCCATGAAGGTAGCCCTCCCCCTCCAGATATGTTTCACTCAGGGCACGATTTCCGCATGGTGTCCATCAAGTGTTTGAAAATTATTTTTAAAATTAATTTTCTTTTTTTAAATATTTTTTTTTCAAAGATTTATAGATGACGTGTATACAGATGCGAATTTACGGGGTTGGGAGGGGGGGGGGGCCTTAGCGAGCTAATAGCTCAATACGGAAAGTTTGAGGGGCGGTAAATTTTAAGAATGTGTAGTAAAGAAAATTATTAGAATGGGAGGAATGTGTGTGTGTGGTAAAAATGTTTTATAGCCCATAAGTGGTCTGCCTAGAGAGGGAGACACTAGGTCAGTGAGTGACCAAACGAGTGACCTACAGGGTTTGCAAACATGTTAGTGAACAAAATATGTCAGCATGTGAGGGATCAAAAGAGTGACTAAGAGCGCAAAGACCCTGTTAGTGAGTGACCTAGAAAGTGTTTAAGCGTGAGAGTGAGCTGAAGAACAGGGAACCAGGTCAGTGAGTAACCGAAATAGTTCGTAAGCATGTGAATGACCAGAAGAGTAACCTAGAGAGCGAGGCGCACTTACAGCAATAGAAGTGAAAAAATATATACATATATGTAGAAAGAAATACATTTGTTTTTAGAAGACAAGTTGCTGAGCTTCAATTGATTCTTGAATTTTCATCAATTATGGAATTTCATTAATTCCAAATTTTTATCAATTCTGTGACTACTTCATTTGTTATTTCTTTTGTTTAATCGATTCTGGAATTTTTTTCTCTCAATAATTCTGAATTTTCATTAAATCTAGGATTTTCCTTTACTTAATTCTGAATTTTCATCAATTCTGGAATTATTTCTTTCAATTATTTATCATTTTTAATTCATAAATTCTAAGTTTTCATTAAAATGATTTCTTTCGTCGTTTGAAAATTTTCTTCAATTCTGAATTTTCATCGATTCAAAATTCTCATTAAATCTTGTGTCATTTACATTTGTTTTATTTTTTTTTTGTTCAGTTCATATTTTCCAGCATTCCTGTATATTTTGTGATAATACATAAATCTCTTCAGATCTCGATTCCCCTTCCCTATTAAAATTATAAAACAGGGGCCAAAGGAACTCCTCCATAATTTTCGCACCTTGCCTCGCGTCTGGTGGGTGGTGGCTCTGTAAAAGGGCAATTTCCACGAATGGTTGGTTTACTGACGAAGGATGGCCCTCTTAAAAAGCTCAATATACCGTATTAATTTTGTAATGATTTTTTTCTAGAATCACAATGGATACCAAATTATTCGGACTACTATTTTTCTCTGTTCACTTTTAATTTCTGCGTATCTCATGCAAATGCGATTTTTCAACACTGTGCTGCTGCTGAGAGTTAGGAAATCTATGAAATGAATAATGTGAAGTCGCTCTAAAGGCCAACCTTTGAATAGGAGAGAGACACCTTCAATTAGCGTCAATTTTTTTTCGAGTTCAAAGTCTTCCCCCTCGTGAATTTTTCCTCTATTAAGCGGCTGTATCTCCGATGCGCCGGCTTTCTGAAGAATGGAGGGTCACCCTCACTGACAGAGAACATACTGCATATTTCTAAATATACCAAAGAACTTCAAGAAAAATATTGACCAAACTTATTTATGATATGAAAAGCCTGAAAACCTTTTATATACACGTGTACGGGGAAAAAAATTGTTGAAATCGCGATTTTTTCATCGGTCTAGTATCAAATGTTATGAAACCTTTTTTTTAAACAATTTTTATTCATGGCATTCGGTAGATGATAGATTATTGCGTGATGTATATCGTAAATATTTGCAAGTAAATGTCCTATAACTTAATAACATAAATTTATTCTTGTATAAAAAAAAGTGAAATGTCGTAAATGTTCCAAACGTGACTAATGAATCGTGACATACGAGAGGGACTAAACTCTGCTCCAGCGTGTGTTAAAGATCGTTTAAGACGTCATTTTTTTTAGCACCAATTCGGAACTAATCTCTGTTACGATTCCGAAAGTCAATGGCGTATATAAGAAGAAGGAAAATAATGTAGTACATTATTCCACACACACACCATGTTTTTTCGTTCTCTCCATGTTACATTTTTCTCTGGTTCTTCCTCATCTTATCTGCTTTTATTTTCCTTCCAATGATGGACTTTAATCTTCTGTGGAAACACGTCAACGCCGAATCCAGAGATTACAAGGCGAAAATCTCACCTTATCTCTTTTTACTTCTCTCTCTCTCTCTCTCTATTTGTATGATTATTGTTATTATTATTTTGTGCTGGAGCTAAAAAAGAAAAATGAGCTCACTCTTGTATTTCACGCCATTGTTTTTCATTGTTTTTTATTCGTTTAATTATTGTGTGTTATAAGTTTTTAGTTCCATTATGCATACGCTTTCACTAACCAATGACTATCGATCTGATTAGGGATGATTATAATATTCGAAAGTGTTATTTGATATAATTAACAAACAAATAAACGAATTAATCGATTTATTTCGTTTATCAGGATAGTTTAAGCATTTCATGACAAATACAAAATCTGCAACAAACAAAATGCACAACGAAGTGGCTGAAAAATATGTTTATCGTATTTCTTTTTAAACGTGTCAATCGTGTTAGAATTCATGACCCCCGGATTTTAAGATTCCGGAGGTAATCTATTCCAATTATTCACAACCCTATTACAGAAAAGCTTCCTGCGACACCACAATCTGGAACTGTCTCTTACCAATCGATATTGGTGTCCCCTTGTCGAAGCAGTTGATTGACGATGTATTAATAAGTCATGGTCCATTTATTTTTCGATCACACCCCCCCCCCCCTTCCGACACTTGTGCTCTTCATTTACAAAAAATCAAGTCTCTCTTCATAGCTTAAGCCCTGTGTGCCATTAAGAGCATGCGTGGCTCTTCTCTGCACACCCCCCTCAACCAAATCAATTTTCCCCTGTAAGTACTGTCTCCAAAACCTGACAACATACTCTAATCCAGACGAACTAAACCCCGGAAAACTGGAAGAATCAGTTTGGGAGAACGCGAAGAGATCTTTTTGAGAATGCAACCGAGCATTCTGTATGCATTTTTTTTTTACCCACTGCCGAACAATGTTCAGAAAACATAGGCCGCTCATCAATGACGTTACAGAAAATAAAGATTGATCATTTTAGTACTTCGATTTAACGTCTTTCTAGAATTAGGTAATTTTTTTAAGGGATGCGTGTGGTATATTTGTGACTATGTTGATTTAACGATTTCCTTACTTCAACGAATGAATTGGTCGATTGTATTATTGGGAAATAACATTTGAACTTTCAATTTCTAGATATTGCGTTTTGTGTATAATTTCAGATACCGTAAGCTGGGGTTACTTGGACCCAAAAAATTAACATTTTTGTTCATAACTTGCCACAGGATAGCCTTAAAAACATTAATTATGATGATAACCTACTTTTTACTACTTTTCTGATATTTTTCTAAGATTCTGTGTTTTTTAAACCGAAATTTTAATTTTGTGTATATATAATAAATTATTAAAATTTGAGTTCAAGTAGCAACCCCCCCCTCCTCCGGATTTGGGGGTTACTTCGATCCAAGCTACATTTCCCATGAAACAAACAATTTCAATAGGTAATTGATTAAAACAGGACCTAGGATCCTAAAATGAAACCGTTAGAGACATTTTGGTTGTACGAATGCATATGTACTGCAATTTTACATTAAATTTGAAAACCCATAATAAATTCTGTGATGTGTTGAGTGGAGTATTTTGTATTAGCACCCCTTTATATCTTTCAAACTAGTCCTACTAAAGATAATGATGTACGAAAAAGCTACTTTGAGTTGTAACTGAAAACAACCTGCTTTTTATTAGTTTTGGTGGACTAATTTTCTTTTTAGTATCGCACTTCTTCACTAGTGAAAACGATTGGATTTCTAGGTCTGTTTAATAAACCATTCTTCAATCTCCTTTTTATAGTAGACCTACTTATTTTAAAGTGGGCCTGGTGCGTCTTTCTCAGCCATTCCTCGTGATCTTACAGCATTTAAACATTTATCAAATTTTTCAGCTGTAAAATCCGTATACTTTCTTCTTATAGGAGACCTCTTGTAATTTTGGGGCATTTTTGGTTTCAGATCAGAAAACAAATGCACATGAACCGTGGCTAAGGTATAATAAAAAAATTGACGAAAAGTGTTATCAATTATTTTTACGAATTTCAAAAGGGTATAATTAAACATATAGCCAGGGGCTACTTTCACCCACATCCTGGCTGGGTCTAAGTAACCCAATTTTTAGTCTTTTAGCACACCATTCATCACGGCCCCCCACATTATGCAGCAGGGCCCCCTAGACTGGACCCTTTCCATAGCTAATTTATAACGTGAAAAGACAAAAAATAATAATTGTCCCGGGTCCCCGGGCTAGAACCCTGTGCTATTCATTACTTATAAATATTATTGTGTTAAGTGGTTCTCTATCTATATAGCTAAAACTATTTTTAGTTTGAAGTATTGTGTGAGGCTTTCATGACCGGTGTTAAATAACTTGCGAGCGGTTTCCGAAATATTAGGCCATGTTTTTTAAGGCATTTTCTTCCTAACTTTTCGCCCACATATGTGGCAGGCATCTTCTGAGGTTAAACGGACGTACGTCTCCGTGACAATCGAGAGAGGCTTCGTACTAGTCCTCCTATTGTTGCTTTCTTATGTACTATACATGAAATGTAAATTTCTCTTTCCAATACATGTGACCTACAGTGTGTATAAAACTGAAGGTGAAAATTATCAGGTCACAAAATTTGTGTTTTTATCGCAAAGGAACATAACCTAAACTAAGAAATAGCGGCAAGTGTGGGAACATAGTTTAGCACCTCAGGCACTAGTTAATGACGCTACCTGTTGAAGATGTGGAATCATGTCTAAATTTGCGTAACAGCAGACCCAGGAGTAAATTAATTTTTTTTTTGTCTTGTGTTCAAGTAACTCCCAGCCAGGGCTCAAGTAACATCAGTTTACGGCACTGTACTAATTGTAGAATAATAAATATGTACAAACATTTTCTTCCAATATTAGAATCTTTATAACATATCAAATGGATGAAGAGTGAATGAATATTTTAATGCACATAAATAATAATAATTTATTTGATTGTTAAAAAATTTAATTAGAAAAAAATTATTTGAAAAATTTGATTTGTTTTAATCATTTTCATTTCATTAATTTTTAATTCAAAGAAAAACAAGAAATTGGGGCAACTCCCAAAAATGTGTCGTATCGCCGGACGGGAGAATGTGCAAATAACGACATTTTATTTAAGTGGATAAATTTGGGAATGTTCGCACTATGATTCATTTGTTTCAAACGCTGCTTCAAGAGCTCCTTCGAGAAGATTATGATCATGTTTGACTGAATTTAACAGATTCACTGTTAAACAATTTTGGCATCTATACAAATAAGAATTTGACGACGCATTTGTGGATTGTTTTCTCTGTGGAACATTGACAGCTTTGTTGTTTGCAAAAAAAAAAAAAACTTAGGAGGAAAAAGAAAGTTTTTCTCAATAAACTACAAATTGCTGCTTAGCATATAAATACGTTCAAAGGAAATAGAGATATTATAATGAAGACATGATAATGCTATCTTATAATTATAGTATCTTCTGCATTTATTTTCAGCTGATCTCATGAAACGATCAATCTCAGCAGTTTAAGGAAATCGTTAGTGGTCTGCACACTTTAAATTTTCAGAAAATTATATGATTGGAAATTGCAGCCCTATTACTAATGTTCAATATACAGTTGAACCCCGATGTAACGCCACCATTTGTCCTGAAGAGTTTTGGTGCTATAACGCGTTTGGCGTTATACCGAATCACAAATTAACGTGTGTAATCCCTATATATGGAAGATTTATTCACTGAAAAATTGTGGCGTTAACCGGGGTTGGCGCTAAATCGGGGGCGCTACAATAGGGGTTTGACTGTACTGTAGTTTCATCTCAGAAATATCTCGCGGCATCCTTAACAATTCTCGTGCCTTCCCTAGGATGACATATCGCACTGCCTGGAAATCGCTGTTCTGGACTTACCCGAAATCTTTTCACATATTAATTGGTTGCTTAACTCTTGAAATTAGCACTAAAACGTGTCTAATCTGATCTTTTATGTCATATACATGTCTGTTGCATTGTTTTGGAAAAAAACCCGCTACACACGCAGCGTGGCGTTATCCAATAAAATATTGTACGATGAGCTAAATCTTTATAATTGATGACAATGAAGAGAGTGTACACAGTATATAATGAGAAAAACTCAACGTTTCGTCTTAAGTTTTTAGGCAAAGCTTATGTTGTCTGGAGTATTTAAAAATAACCATTGTTGTTTGATCATTTGATCATTTCTGTCACACCACGGTCATTTTCTGCACACGAGGGCTAATTAGACCGGTTAATTAATTACCATTGTTGTATCAATAGAAGCATGCTTCTTCCCACTGCAGATGACCAAAAATTAAAATATCAAAAGAAAAGACCTTTATATGTTATCTTAATCACTTTAATAAACGAATAAAGCATTTTAAAATAAGCATTGTTGTCTGAAGCACTTCAGAATTGTTTTTTTTTTTTTTTTAGTGTTGCGTGAAAACCTGTTGCCGTAGTTTTTCTTCTGGAATAGCCATCAAATTATCTTTATATGAACCACAGAGCAAAAAAAATGATTGCCACACACATTTCAATAAATTCTGCAAAAAAATAAAAAAATTAATTAATACAGAAAATTATTTTTTACATGCATTTTAATTGAAGGTATCCATTAAATGGAAAATATTTAAAAAAATTTTTGTGAGGTTTTCTGTAAATTTCATCGTTGGAATAAATTGGTCAAAAAATTTATACAACGTACACACAATGGGCCTGATTTCCACATGGGCAAGTAGAACATTTATCCATGACACTTAAATTTAAAAAAAAAAAATCTATATTTTGGATTTTATGATTGTGGAGACACTAACGACGCTATGTCAAGGGCTGCAGCAAGTAAACATCAGGTCTTGAGGAGTACGTAGATGCATTATGTATAAAATAAACAAAATGTATTTCATTTAGGTATATACCTGACAAAAAATATATTTGATAAAATCGGTTAAAGAAAACTTTTTTTTTTTCTAAATGTACCAGCAATTTCTATGTGAAAATCAGCCTTCACCATTTTTTTTAACAGTCTATAAACAAAAATCGCACGGAATCTAGAAATCTCGACTATATATTTATGTTTATTGCCTTTCTTGAAGTTTACAGTCACAGAGAACGTGAATCTTCGCGCTTCGATGGATTTACGAATCATCGAACACCACACATACATAGTCCCTTAAATGGCGGATCATAATAAAGAAAGGCTTTTTCATTCATCTGAGAGGGAGACCATTTTTATGATCGCACATCGCTATACTTTATCCCAGAATTTATTTAGACTGATAATGAAGTCACGTTGCTCTTTTTTTTTTTTCTGCTGGATTATGTAAATCAGATGCGCCGAAGAATTAAATTTTTTTTAAAAATAACTTTAATGAGAATTTAACACGTACATCCGCGGCAAGGTTCAAATCAAATACAAATACAAATACCACAACAGGCAAAAAAAGCCCAACGAGGTGGCTGAAAAGAAATGCCAAATTGCAACTAAAGTACAGCAACCCAAAATAAGAGCAATTATCACGAGAAAACAAATACACACTAAAATAAAACTAAGACTGATTATGATAAAATAAAATACACTGCCTATAAAAACTTATTATGGTTGTTTTATCTAAGTATGGATAGCTGCTCGATTTATCCCACAATATGTTTATCGTATTTCTTTTTATAAACGTGTTAATTCCTTAGTCCAGTGGTTCTTAGCTGGGGGAGCACGCACCCCAAGGGGTGTGGAATAGCATTTTTAGGGGGGCGAGATGAAAAAGAACTACAACATGTTGGCTCATTAAAAATTGAAACTACGAGAAAAATTAAATAATTTATTTCTTTGGGATAATTGAGGGGAAATACAGTAAAACCTGTCTTTAACGGAAGATGTATTAAGCGGGAACCCCTGTCTTCAACGGAAAAAAATCGTGGTCCCGTGATTTCAATGCCAAAATACAGATAGAAAAACCTGGAATAAACGGAACCTGTCAAACGCGGAAACGAAAGTAAAACTGTACCCTTTAACTGAAAATTTCACACATATATTGTGACTTTGGCGATCAATAGACCAAAGGATCATACAAAACGTTAAGGTGGTCCGCCGAAATTTTTTACGCAATCTGTGCTTGCAAATGTGAGTTCTACATCATCCACCCTTAGATTGACGAAAACCGTTTCTGTACTCGATACTGTGATTCCGATAAGCCATATATGTAGTGAAGCAGTTGCTTTCTGAAATTGTAACAAAATTTTTCGGAAAAGCAGGCTTTTCCACGAGAGAAATCAGTGTAAGGGTTGAATTTCCAAATGATATGCAAGACACAAAATTGTATGCAAGCTGTGCCATTCCGTGATCGCAAGGCTGAGCAGGGCCAGAATTATTTAGAGACAAATAGGGCAACTGCACTGACGAAAAAATTCAGAGGGTGGAAAATTTTAAGTGGTAACAAAAATTCCGTTTTAAAATCATAAAATTTTACAGTGGTTGGGGCAGCAAAATTATGTCGCTGTTTCCCTCCTAAAACTCTTAGTTACGGTCCTGATGCTGAGGATTACGTAAAAATAGATGATAATGTACAAACTGAACCTGACACGAGAGATATTGACACCACAATTGAAAATTTTTGCGGAAGTTAAAAAAGGACGTAAATGTCGTTATTTTAGAAGAAAAACAGTGTTGGGTTGGAATTTTATGCAGATGCTGTCAAAATCTAAATACAGTAATTAGTAATTATAGATTATTCATTTATTTTATCAATTTTTAAAAAAGTTATTTATTTGATGTTCAATTAGTTTATTTTTATTTCAATTAGTTTATTTTTATTTCAATTAGTTTATTTTTATTTCAATTAGTTTATTTTTATTTCAATTAGTTTATTTTTATTTCAATTAGTTTATTTTTATTTCAATTACATGCAAGATTGTTACATAAGTTTACACGGTCCCTTGCGATTCCGTTGAAGACAGGTTTTACTTTATCTCAGATACCAATGAATGGGCAAGATCATTTTAACTTTCGGGGAGTGGGGGGAGTCACAGAGAAAGAGGGACGAGCTTGGCCGTTTCCTTCATAATGGTGAACAATGGCATTGTCCCCCAATTGCTTAGGTAAAATCATTGGAAAGACAGTTGAAAGCTATCAGTGTCACAGCGTCCGTCATTCACTATCAATTCCATTCCCGAACTCTTCTCAGACTCAATCACTCCATCTTCGCTCTCCTTCCACGTTCATCAGTTTTAGAAACATCGTATAGCATCTATATCATATTCGAGAATAAAAATACAGTAAGTATTGCTAGTACTGCTTATCTCTTTTTTTTTCAATAAAACCAACATTTAAAGCATTTTTTATTGTTTTTCGGATAATTCGAGTTTTTCGCTAATCCGAAGTGGCCTCTGTCTCAACAACCTCGGATTACCGAGTCTCTACTGCATGTATATGATTTTTTACAGCGAATTTCTATGTGAGAACGAGTGATAAGAGAAACTTGGGGTTGTTTTTCCTACATTCAGTCTCTTGTTCGCTCACGCAATGCCATTTTTCTGAGTAATTTTGAAGCCGCTCGTTACAGTTTCGCGAACAAGAAAAATGTCACCATTTGAATTTTTTTTCACTCCGAAACACATTTAAGCCAACCGAAATGTGTGTTTGAATTTCTAAATGGAATATTTCTTATAAAAATTTGAAGCTGACGACCATTATAAAATTAGGTAAGTGTTCAAATCCTACGTGATCAACTGTTCGGAATCGCATTTAAAATTGTAAGCACTGGCCTGATTAGTCTCCGAGGGATCAAAATGATCGTGGTGTGACAAACGCCCAAATGATTGCGGGGAGGGGGGGGTGTCCGGCTGCCAGAATGACTATCGGAATTTTCTCTGACTGTCATCGTTTCCAAATAATGCGTTTTCCAAAACTGCAGAGACACGTGTTCATCGCTTGACAACAGTGGGAGTAGTATATACATGATCATATGAATTGATTAGTTTCACAATCCTATAATATATAACTATTTTTGCCCTACGTAAGGGGCTTTAAGGAGTTATTCATTTTTTGTTATTTTTTGGAAAAGGAAAATCATGTATGGCTAAAATTTGGTGCATATTTATATATTATATTAATATTTACAATGTGGTGAAATTTTAAAATGATTATTAACAACCGAGTATTTATTTTCCGATCAAGATCAAAAGTGCGTGTTGTCAGAGCCACTCTTGGGGTGTGTGGCAGTTGCGGTCGCTCTGTGCCCCGCGCTTCGTGGGGCTCCGCACTCACGGGAAATTATTGAACGCGCTTTCACCAATTCTGAAATTACTTTTTGCATTAACTCTGAATTTTCATTAATTCTGAAATTTTTTTCTACCGTTAATTCTTTTCATCAATTCTGGAATTCTTTCTTTAGTAAATTCTGAAATTTTTACTAATTCTGGAATTTTTTCTCTGGTAAGTTCTGAATTTTTATCAATGCTGTAATCATTTCTTCTACTAGCTCTAAATCTGTGCAGAAATTATT
Organism: Pholcus phalangioides; assembly: GCF_987345545.1. Classification (NCBI taxonomy): domain Eukaryota; kingdom Metazoa; phylum Arthropoda; class Arachnida; order Araneae; family Pholcidae; genus Pholcus; species Pholcus phalangioides. The sequence goes on along the minus strand of NW_028301615.1, from coordinate 266,531 downwards.
TCCTTTAATTATTTTTGATTCATCAATTGTAAAATTTTCATTAGTTTCGGGAATTGTTCTCTCATTAGTTTAAAATTACCTTCAGTGGTAAATTTTCATCAATTTTTGTGTTAATTTGACTGTGTTTTAAAATTTTTTGTATGGATATTTCTCTGCATTCTCGTCTCTATTCTGAAATAAAGACGATTTCCCTTCTCCCACGAAATAAATAAAATTGGGGCGGGAGGGGGGAGGGTCCTAAACATTTTTGGCTCCCGAAATTCTTGAGGCGTACCTGGCCATTATCTCCAATGTAACTGGCGCTGGTCATATGGGGATACATATTACCAGCGCCACTAGAATGGTAGTATAGACGGAAGAGACACTGTGAATAAGTCACCGGACGAGATTAAAAATACTGGAGATAAAGGTATTTACTTGGAAGTTCTCTTTTGTTCGACATCTCGACCCATGTGGTGTAGAAAACTTTTGAGGCCATCCAACAAATACTTTAAATGCATAATAAAGAAAGAAAATGCAGATAAGGGAATTAACGACACGTGTTCGGCGATAAATATACACGCTATTTTTGCTGCTCTCTTCTTTTGCCTCCTTTCTTCCCATTCCTTAATCTTTGATTACGTCAATGCATCATAATTATAGAGAGGATACTAGTTCCAGCTTCATCAGTGACTTTGCTGGATCATCGTTTCTGAGAGTAGGATCCTTCATGGCAGGTGTCGACTTTTCTGATATTGCGGACCTAACTGAAAAATTCCATGACGTGAGCAACAAGTTATGCTGCGGTATTTAAATTTGTATCTACTAGATTCACTAGGACTTAATTGGGGTTCTTAACCTATGGGTCACGACCCAAATTTGGGTCGCAGGGGCTTCCGAGATGGTTCGTTCAAATATAATTACAGCCAGGGATTCCTGAGCTATGGGCAACGGCTCAAACTTGATTCACGGGGTTTCTTCTTTCCAAGATGAGTCGTACAAAAAAAAATTACAGCCTGAGTTTCTTGAGCTATGGGTCACAACTCAGACTTTCTTAGCAGAGGGTTTTTCGAGAAGGGTCATATATACACTTACAGCCAGGGATTCTTGAGCTATGGGTTACGACCCAAACTTGATTAGCAGGGTCTTTCAAGCTGGGTCGTACAAAAACAATCACAGTCCTGTTATAAACGCATTTACTGCGTCACTGGTTTCACTAATTTTAAAAAAAACGGTCAAAATGAGTCACGAAAATGATTTTCTTGTTTTTGGGTCTCGGCAGAGAAAAAAGGTTAAGAACACTTGACTTAATGTAATCTACAGTCTGCTCCTTGAAGGTTAGGCCAAAGCCATAACCTATTGTTCTTCATAAGTTCGGGCCCTAGACGAATATGAATTCTTTTGGCCCCCCTTGTATATAGTATTGAGGCAGAGGACCTGGAGGCATCTGGACTGTGCCTAAAAATACGAACTTTTCATCAGTTATGAAAAAATTTATTTCACTAAGTTTTGAAAAAATTTATTTCACTAAGTTTTGAAAAAATTTATTTCACTAAGTTTTGAAAAAATTTATTTCACTAAGTTTTGAAAATATTTCTCTCATAAAATTCTGCAATTATTTCTAAACTTAATAATGAAATTATTTCTAAACTTAATAATGAAATTATTTCTAAACTTAATAATGAAATTATTTCTAAACTTAATAATGAAATTATTTCTAAACTTAATAATGAAATTATTTCTAAACTTAATAATGAAATTATTTCTAAACTTAATAATGAAATTATTTCTAAACTTAATAATGAAATTATTTCTAAACTTAATAATGAAATTATTTCTAAACTTAATAATGAAATTATTTCTAAACTTAATAATGAAATTATTTCTAAACTTAATAATGAAATTATTTCTTTCATCAATTCTAGAAAATTTCCCCCTCTTTCAATCATGTGTGTGTGTGTGTCAGTTTCTATGCATCCTGTCATGAGTATCACGCTTAGCATCTACAGTGGCTAGTTTCTAGTAGGAAAATTTCAAAGATCAACTGATGTTTTATTGATTTCATCTTGCTTATCTATTTTGCATGGTATAAACTTCACTTTACCTATGTATATGATTGTTTTCTCATCAGTTTGTGTTTTCTCAGAACGAATCTGAGAAATCTTCATCATGTTTATCCCATATGTACACTAAACAGAACGCTTTCTACAGTGAACGATTTACGGAAAATTCACCGACAACAATTTTATCACCACGCGATTTACCTTTGCCAGCATCACCCCTGGAAAAATTCACTGGCAACAGATCGTTCACCATGAACTACCTTTGAGTGATCGAGTGAGTGAGGAAGTGAATGAGTGAGAGACCCAATGAGAGAGTAAGTGAATGAGCTAGCGGAAAAGTTAGTGAGTGACCGTATGAATGACAGAATGAGTGATCGTATAAGTGATCACGTGTGATTGGGAGAGTGACTGAGTGAGTACCGTATTAGAGTGATCAGGTGAGTTACGAACTTGATAAGCGATTGAGTGGGTGAGAGTGATGATAGTGACCATATGAATGACCAAGTGAGAGAGTGATTGGGTGAGTGAATTATCAATTTGAGTGACAGTGTAAGTGAACACACAGACATCCAACAGAAATTGATTATATAACACACACATATAACACATTTTCCTTCAAAATTTTAATTAAAAAAAATATTTTTTGCATTAAAAAATCAAATTTTGATCGTCTGTGGGGGGGGGGGGGGCACGAGCCCCCTATGCACCCCGCCCCTCGCGTACGTCTCTGATCGCACCAATATGTGTTAGGAGGTAGGGAGGCAGAGATGACGAAATTTTGCTGACGGGGGGGAAGGTCAGAAATATCTAAAAATTTGCTGACGTAATACTTGAATGGCCCCTAACCAATAAAAAAATGAACCAATTTTTAAAAACGAATATCGTTGGGAAGAAAATTGAAAAAAAAAAAAAAATTTACCATCACATACCAGCAAAAAAAAAAAAAAAATGGTGGATTCAAGGCACCCTAAACTGTTTAATAAAAATTATTTCAGGCTCTCTAATTTTCTACACTAGAATATTGATGAAATTTCAGTTTCAAAATGTTTCTAACAATTGAAAAATATTGTGTCGTCCCGAAAGTTCTCTGAGATGCGTAGATGCATGTCGCAACCGCTGCTGTGTCTTTTTTTGTTTTTGTTTTATCGCAAGGATTTTTTTTCTCCGAAAATAAGTATTTTGTGGCAACACGCGGAAGTTGAAAGTCTACCGAGATGTCCAGTCTGGCTTTCATCGTGTGTGATCGGTATATTCTGAATTCTTTTCTATAACAAAGCATTCATTATGGCAGAATTTTAACAACTCTTGTGATTATATTATATATATATATTTTAAATATGGTTTTGTTGTTCAAACTTCTATAAATATTTATGAATTTCATGCAAAATATACTTTTATATGAATCAACAGTTCGGCAATTCCATCTAATTTACAAATCCGAGAATTTCAATCTAGAACAGGAGTTCCTTACCAGAGGTCTACGGATCTATTGGAGAGATTTCAGGAGTACGGGGCGGGGTTCTGATCTTGATTGGAAAAAGAACTAACTCATTATTCTTGCATTATATACTGAATATTATTTAGCAAAAAGGTCAGTGTTCTTCATCAATGTATTTCATTGGTGGAACTGATTCGTTAGAAATTCTTAGCCAAATGCTTACGAGGTGTATGCAGATTCGCTGTTAGGGGGTGTGCCACAGGTGCGGTAGCACCGTGCCTCGCACTAACGGAAAAAATAATTTCGTAAATTCTGAATTTTCATCAATTCTGAAAACCTGAATTTTCATCTAGAAAGAGAAATAATTCTGTAATTTCACATTTTCATAAATTCAGAATTTCTACCAATTTTGGAATTTTCTTTTTTATGAATTCTGAATAAATGAAATGAAATTTTCATCAATCCTGCAATTTTAAACTTTCATCATTCCTAAAATTACTGCATTTCTTTCATTTATTTTGAATTTCCGTCAATTCTGAAAGCGTTCCTTTCACTTATTCTGAATTTTCACCATTTCTGGAATTATTTCTTTCATTTATTCACGAAATTAAAGATTTTAAGAGTTTCATACTGAGAATAATTTTCATGAGAATGAATACAATTGTTGATAGTGAAATTAATTAATTTTCTTGCTTAAAAGTCATTGATAAGTATTGAATAAACAAATGGATTAGTGTCACGACGCTGTTTAACATTTATTTTCAAATAGAAAATTTCAAAACTGTATCTAGAATATTTATCGCAATTTAGATGGAGATCATAAAAATAAATTTTTCTTCTGAAATATATTTGAGATAAAAGAAAATTCTCCGAAAAAAGGTTATCCAATAGAAAGTTCTTGAAAATTGAATGATTTTTTTCCAATAAATAGTTTTGAAAAATCAAAATGTGAAAATACAAAGATTTTAAAAGCATTCAAACATTCGATAACTGAAAATAAGAATCAACATGCGGATAAATACAGCTCTTCATAGCACAATTAGTTAACTCTCTTAAGTCGAAGTATTAAATAAACAAGCGAATGGATTATTGCCTCTACTACTGGTTTTTAAATTTTTTATGTCTACAATTGTTTATCGAAATTTTCACTAGGATTATCGGAGTAAATTTTTATACGAATACAAGGCCACAACAGGCAAAATGCCCAACGAGGTGGCTGAGAAAAAGATACCCATAACAAATATGAATATCATATATTTCTAACATACAACAACCAACTCCCAATTAAAAATGCAATTATAAAAACGAAAAACTATATGTACATGATAAATTATTATATAATGCTTATAAGAATACTTATGGTTGTCTTATTCTAAGTATGGATAGCTTCTCGATTTACCCCCAACATGTTTATCGTATTTATTTTTAAACGTGTCAATTGTGTTACAATTTACTACCCCCGGGAGGTAAGCTATTCCATTTATTATCGACCCTGTTAGAGAAAAATTTCCCGTGACACCATAACCGAGAATTGTCCCTTACCAATCTACACTAGTGTTCCCTTGTAAAAGCAGTCGATTGACGGCGTATTAATAATTCATGGTTCATTCTATCCATCCCGTGAAAAATTTTGAATACTTCAATCATATCTCCCCGACACCTGCGTGCACCCAATGTAAGCATATTCAAAAAATGAAGTCTTCATTAGAAGTATATTTTATTGATTAAAAAAAATTATTCGAAACAAATTTATCTTGAAAAAATTCAGTTTTTTTAAAATAAATAAATATAAAAATCGAAACGAAAAATTACAAAAATTTGATAACTGGAACAATAATTAACATGCTGATAGTGAAATTAATTAATTCCTCTTAATTCAAAGTTATTGGTAGTCATTGAGTAAGCAACCAAAAACGGTGTGATACCCCGACTCTGTTTACCATTTTCGAATTGAAAATTTCAAACTTTATACGTATCTGGAACACTTATTGAAATTTCAGCCAAGTTCATTCGAATAAATTTTGTATTAAAAATATATTTTAGAGATGAGAAAAAATTCACAGAAATATGAATTTTTTTTTATTCAAAAGAAAGTTCTTGAAAATTCGGTTTTTTTTCCAATAAGTATTTTTGAAAAATCGAAATAAAAATACAAAAATTTTAAAAGCTTTTGATAGTAAAATTAATCAATTTTCTCTTAATTCAAAGTATTAAATAAACAAACGGATTATTGCTACTACGCTGTTTAATATATATTCATTTTCAATTTTTTTTTAATTATGATACTTATGATACGATTAAATTATGATACGATAGTTGATCGAAATTTTGACCGAGATAAATTTGTTATTGAGAATATATTTCAGAGATGAGGAAAAAAATTCTCAGAAATAAATTTATTCAAAAGAAAATTCTTAAAAATTCAGTAATTTTTTTTCAATAAAAAATTTTGAAAAATGGAAACGAGATTATAAATATTAAAAAGAAAATAGTAGTTTAAATTTACGGATGAATACAGCTGTTGATGGTGAAATTAATTAATTCTCTTAATTCAAAACTATTGATTACTACCAAACAACAAACAAATGAATTAGTGCCATTTTATTAATTCTATAGTTCATTTTCGAATAGAAAAGTCTAAAATTTTATTTCTTTAATATTTATTGAAATCTGAACTGAAACCATCAGAATAAATTTTTTATCGAAAATATATTTCAGATTTAAAAAAAAATCTTATGCTTATATTTTTTAAATCTTTGATACACAAACAAATATTATAAAATTCAATGATTTTTCCAAAGATTTTCTAAAAGCATTCAAATATTTCATAACTCAAAAAACGCACGGGACGAATACAGCTGTTAATGGTGAAACTACTAATTGATATATCCTCTTAATTCAAAGTTATTGATGAATATTGAATGCAACAACAAGCGGATTAATGCCACTACGCTCTTTAGCATTCATTTTCGAATATAGAAAATTTTAACATTTTTATGTCTTTAATATTTATAGAAATTTCGACCGAGTCCATCAGAATAAATAAGGGGGTCTTCAACCTTTCAGACATTGTGGGCCAAATTTAACTTTCCGTGAAGCCCGCAGCCCACCAAAGTCAAACCGTAACTCTCTCGGTTATTACACAGAGTTCCCGAAATTATTGTGTGAATACTTTTATTAACTCTATTACTTTTATTTATGCCATTAAATTTTGAATTTTTATTTATTTCCAAATTACTTCCTCTCATTAATTAATTCATTTATTATTAATTTTTAATCAATTATTTCTTTTATTAAATCTAAAATTCATCCCTATATTCTGAAATTATTTTTTCCTTAATTTTAAATGTTCATTAATTATTAAAATTTATATAATGAAAATTGAAATTTAATTTAATTTATGTCTTTCAAAAATTTTTAATCTTGACAATTCGGAGAAATTACTCTTGTCAATTCTGAAATTATTCTCAATAATTCTGCAATTATTTCCATCAGTAGTTCTGTAACAATTTATTAATTATAAATTTTCATCAATTATGAAATTATTTTTTTTCAATAATTCTAGAATTATTTCTTTCATTAAGATGTTTTTGGCACTTCTGTAATTATGTATACATTTTGGATGCCGAATCTGGCCTCTCGAAACATGTAGCCTATGCAAGGACGTGGGGGGGGGGGGGCAGACTACCAAGTCTTCCCCCCCCCCCCCGAAACGTGAGAAAATGTCTAAAAAAGATGGACAAATCTATTGTTCGACCACTTTGGTTCCCCCTTCTCGAAATGCAAGTGGTTCCTCCCTCCGAACGAAATATCGGACTACGGGCCTGAGGTTATGTGAAATCATAGGCCTCAAAAACTTTTGATTCAGGGTCCTTCAAATTTCGTTAGACGGCCCTTTAAATGTATCGAACGCGCATCATTGCTATTGAATCTGAAAAGTAACTCACAGTTCTAAATACAACATTTAAATATTTCAGTGGCGAGAGAGAGAGACTCTTTAACGGTTTTTTTTTTTTTTTTTTTGGAAGTTAAACGTTTTTCTATGAAAGTAATTATTTTCTAAAAATGGTCGGAAGGCCACAGCAAAAAGAGCGGAGGTCCACCTTTGGGACAGCGGGATATGGGTTGAAGACCCCTGGAATAAATATTTCATTGGAAATATATTTGAGAGATAAAAGAAAATTTTCTCAGAAATAAATTTATTCAAAAGAAAATTCTTGAATATTCAATGATTGTGTTTTCAATTAATATTTTGTAAATATTGAAATTAAAATACAAAAATTTTTAAGAGCACTCAAACATTTGATGCAACAATACAGCTGTGCGCACATAGTACAATTAAGTAATTCTCTCAATTTAAAGTATTAAATAAACAATCAAACCATCATACTCCAATGAGATCATCCGAATAAATGCTTTATTGAAAACATAGTTACAGATTTAAAAAAATTATACCAGAAATTATATTCAACAGAAATTTCTTGAAATTTCAACGATTTTTTTTGATAAATTTTCAAAAAATGGAAATGAAATTGGATTTTTATAAACGGGAAGATTTTAAGAATTTACATGCTGATTACAAAAAAATTGGAACGAAAATACAAAGATTTTAAGTGCTTCCAAACATTTGATAAATTAAAATAATAATTTCTATATGCACGTGAATAATCACAGCTGTTGATGGCGAAATTAATTAATCATTGATGAGAGTATTTCACAAACAAACGGATTAATGCCACGTCGCTGTTTAACATTCATTTTCGAATAGAAAATTATAAAATTTTATTCTCGAATTTCTGAATTAATAAAAAAAAAAAGTTTTACTGAAACCATTCACAAATAAATTCTTTAATTAAAATGTATTCCAGAGATTGAAAAAAAAAATGATTTAAAAATATTTAACATTATAAAATTCAGTGATTTTCAAGAAGATTTTAAAGATTTCATATCGGCAAATAATAATTTAAACTGGGATAAAGACTTGATGGTGAAATTAATTAATTCCTCTCTTAATTCAAAGTTATTGATAAGTATCGAATGAACTAATACCACTACGCTGCTTAACATTCAACTCTTTCGGTTCAAAGGGAACTAAAACAAAAAAAAAACATTTCTTTTCCCAAATAATCTCAAAACACCGCCAAATCACTCTCTCAATAACATTTCATATTAATTTTGTTTTTAATCAGTAATATTTAAAAAAAAATTATAAAAACATTCCAATACATGCAAAAAAATATTAATAAAACGAAAAAGGAAAAATACAATATTTTATAAAAGTTTTAAAACTATTTTTTTTCCCCTTATAAAAAAAAGAAAAAAAAAAACTTTTGCCGAAGGTCGACAGCCAGAGAGAAAAAACTGTAAACGTGTTGTTCCAGCACAGTTTTTTTCCTTGGCGACTTTTTTTGTAGACGTGTTTCTTCATTGGCGACGGTTCGGGAAAAAAAAAGAGGGGGAAAAAAAATGGTCGTCTTGTGGCAACCATTTTAGCTGCAGCAGCTCAAACCGGAGCCAAGCCTTACCAGTAGTAGAAGAAGGCTTTTTGGGGGTTGATGTGTTTTATTATTTTTTATTATTTTTTTTTTTTTGTCTCTCTCTCTCTCTCTCCTACTCTCCTTTTTGTGAAATAGGGAAAAGATACCTTTTATAATATTTTTCTATCCCGGACGACCCGAACCACTTTTTAGAGAGACTTTCGTTTGCTTCTTTTTTTGTTTTCGAAATGAATAATCAACAGGTAATTTATTATTATTATTTTTTTAATTATGACGTTTATAAGTATCTTTTTCCTCTCGTCTGTTAGTTATCAGCTGTTGGTGCAACTGATCGCTTGGATGAGTTTGCGTAATGTAAAGGGCCTTGTGTGTGTTGTGTTGTCTCCTTATCGAATGCTTCTCTCTCCGCCGCCGAAGTGATATTTCTCTTTCGCTCTCCATAGAGTTCTCCTTCTTCTCGTGGCTCCTCTCTGTTATAATTATAATATTACATAGGAGAGAACAGCGTTGTTTTTTTTTTTTCCAACGTGAGAAATATATCCGTTAACTATATTGTGATTTTATTTTTGGATCGGGTTTTACGTTGATTCTATCGCTCCGCGGATCCGTGTTCCACGAAAAAAAAAAAGAAATCCTTTTAACGGAAGAGTTGAGAAATGTCTCGTTGGAATATCAAAAACAGGTCACACTTGTCATCGGTGTTGTTGGAATCGTTGGATTTATTTTAGTTCAGGTAAAGTAAAATTGATTTTAATGTTTTTTTTCTTATTATTATTATTATCGATGTTTCTAACGGTAAGTACGGCCGTAGATGTTTTTTTTATCAATAACTTTAGTTTCTTGATCTTTGACGAAAATATTCAGTGTTTAGGAATCATGTTTTAAATATTTAGGTGGGAAATAGTTTATTTATCATAATTTAACGCGCGCATATTTTTAGAATTATGTTTGAGTTGATTAGATCGTTGTTAGAAACCTCTCTGGGGGGGGGGGGAAGCACCCTTCATCTCTCGGTAAACTGGTCCGTTGGAGAGGTGGTCCCCTAATAGAGGTTAGAATTCCCCTTATGTAGAGGTTGGCCCTTCGAAGAAGTTCTGGGTGTGTTGTTGTTTTGTGTGGTTAATATGACAGTAAATCTCCATGAGAGCCACTCTTTCCTCTCGCGGATCAATCACTAGCCCGTTGGAGAGGTGGCCTCTTAATGGAGGTGAAAGGATGTGTATGCTGAAACTTCCCCTTTTGTAGAGGTGGCCCTTCAAAGAGGTTTTAATGTACAATGATTATATGTGATATATTGTCACTGTAAGAATTGGTGTCAGAATGAATTTTAATGAGTTGATCAGTATTAGTATCCATAAATAACTTGCACAAAGCCATTATGATATTTATTACATTATATTCCTACGAGAAATTTGCTTCCTTTTATGTTTCGTGTTAGAAAAGGAATTGGTAAACAAAAAACAAGTCTCTGTTGTTATTGCGTTGATTAATTTATCTGACTCTAAAAGACGAGACATATGTGAGCTGCGATTGTGGCACAACTCATAAAAATCATTATTTTTGAAATTTTAAATAATGCTCCAAATCATCTAGTATTAGATAATTTGTCAAATGTTCAACATGTTGACCATCAATCCCGATATATGTTTTGTAGAATTTGTGTGATAATGAATTTTTTGTAGAGTTCATCAGTATTATTATCCATAAATAACTCGCAGAAAGCCATTATGTATTACATTGTTTCCTTCGCAAAAATTCGCTTCATTCTATGTATGCGTTAGAAATTTTCTTTTCATCAATTCCTTTTCTATGTCCCAGTTATTGTTATTGTGCTGATTAATTTGTCTGAGTCAAAAAGACATTATGTTCTGTAAGCTGCAATAATGCCACAACTCAGAAATCATTATTTGTATTTTAAATAGCCTGTTTTTTCTCTATCATCCAGTGATATTTGCTCAAAAGTAAGTTATCAGATGCTAAACATTTTGACAACCAATCCCAATGTTTATGTTGTAGAATTGATGCGAGGATGAATTTTTTTGTATATCAAACTTTTTATAACTCTCACAAAGCTAATGTGATATCATCGCCATTCAAGCAAAAGTCAATGTGATCAAAAAATCTTTTGACGGACTACTGCAGTTGATTGGAATTTACAATTAATTATTCCATGATATGAGAAGTTATGACCACGAACCAGTTATCTAAACATCAGTAAATCTGCTGTAGAAATTAGAAATCTGTAAAATAACTTTTTACTGTTTTTTGTAATAACTCAAAAATTTAAATTGACAAAATCTCAAAATTAGACGCCAACTTTCGCTTGAACGTTGATGATATGTATTGCATTATATTCCTTCAAAAAATTTACTTCATTCTATGTACGAGTTAAAAATTTTCTGTTTATACCAACTTCTCTTATATGTCCCAGTTATTGTGTTCATTAATTTATCTGAGCAACACAACAGTACTCTTGAGATGCACAATTAAAAAAACTTACTTTTGGAGAAAAATTAGAAAAAAAAAGGATTTTCATTTCTATTCATTAATATTGAGATTGGCGGTTCACATCAGGGCTAGACAAATCTAATTAGTAGCGCAACTCATAAAATTTCTATTTTCAATTTGAAATTTTCTTAATCATGCAGTGATACTTGTTTGCAAGTGAGTTATCAAATGCTCAACATTTAAACCAGGGCTGGAGAAATCCCAAGCTCTAGGTTGCCATGGCGATTAAAAAATTGGTATTGATGCCTAAAAGTTTCTTTGTGTGGTTACTAAATTGCAGGCTGAGAGCAGTATAAAATGTTTGGAATTTATAGCAGCATATCTGCCAACGTGAAAGAGGGTCACTCTATGCTCTGAAAAATGTGAAAGAAGCATTATTTTGGACCTTTTGCTTGAGGTAAAATTTTTTTTGGCGGCTAAAAAATTGTTCTGGTACCTAAATTTTTTCTGTGATTTGTCTAGCCCTGATTTGAACTGCCAATCTCAATATTAATGAGTAGAATTGAAAATCCTTTTTTTCTAAGTTTTCTCCAAAAGTAACTTTTTTAATTTGCATTATTGCAATGCATAAATAATGTATATCGTACAGTACAGTTGATTTAACATATTTTCACTCCTAGTATGTAGGAAAAAGTGTTTGCATGTAAGTTGTAACATTGACAAGCTATATGTATCTAATTTTTTTTTAAATTATGATGCCTTATGTTTACATGCCAATGCATTCTTTGTATCTGTTCAATTTCATACATTTACTGTTTTTATTTACTTCATATTAAATTTTATTAACATTCAATGCATCTACAATGTCTGTTTATGAATAAGAATGTGCTCTCATTCTACAATTGATGATATTGTTTAGTGCACTTTTATTACATTCATAAGTCAACATGATGTGAAGTTTTTATGATTTTATCACAAGTGTGAGGAAGTGTATAGCATACTTCCCATAAAAATATTACAAATTTCAAGGTTGAATTTAATGCATTCTTTTTATGATATTGTTATATTTTGTGAACCTTTTATGTCATTAAAATTACATAATATCGAATGAATTTTTTCAAGTTGACAACAACTTCATTTGCAATACGGCACTTTCTGGGGAAAAAAGTGTTATTCATATGCTTTTATATTTTAATTGCTTATTATTGATGCTTAAAACATCATAAACTTGATTCAATATATTTTGTCGAATTCAATGATTTATGAAGCAGGAGAAATATCTCTTCAAGTTGATTTTTTTTCTATTAATTAGGCCTATCAACTTGTGTGGATCATAAACACTAATTTTGTTATTATTATTATTATCCAAGATAATGCTGGTGTTTGTAATATTATACATATTTCAGATAACTGCAAGTTTTGTCTTGTTCTATTTAATTGAAAAGAAAATTATTATTGTTAAAACTAACAATTGTTAAAGAATGTTTTAGCTATACTTTGTGTAATCATCAACAAGGTTTTACAAAAAACACAATAATTTACTTATGTTTATATCTCTTTCAGAAGTAATGGGTAAAAATTTTACGTGATAACACAACAAATTGTGGATTTTTCTTTTTCTTAAGTAATTATTCTCATTTATCCTCTTGTCAAATTGTGTAATTTATTATTGAGGAATAAATTTTATCAGTAGGTGTTAATTTCAGGGGAGAAAAAACTAATACTATTCACCTTGTTAAAATTAAATAATTAAAAAAAAATTTGTGTTACTTTCATGTAGCAATTTTTTTGTTGTTTATAAGTACATAGATTTAAAGAAACAAACTGTAACATCCATTTAAAAAATAACATAAGGTTTTATTTTATGATCAAGGTAATAGCAAAGTATAAATTGAGATGAATCAATATCATAGTTGATATATAATATGAATTTATTCGATTCAATTTCGGACTTACAATGCTTGCAATTTTTTGTTGTGATGTAGCTGCATGGTGTTTTTTATTTATTCATCTGTGATTTTTATTCTTATTGTTTCTATTTCAAGGTGATTGTCTGTTTTTCACAGGAATTGGCAGAAATTCTTTTCACAATCATTTGTTCTTTCTTTCCCTGTTCATGTTATAATGAAATTTGTGTTTTTTAATAATTTTTTTTGTGATTAAAATGTATAAACTTATCATTGTACTCATGATTTTTGGTTCTGAAAAATGTTTCTCTCACCATTTCATACATAAGTCAACAAAATATTGTGATTTACATGTTATCTTAAAAATATACATTTGATTAAGTATTAAACCAATTATTAATTATTATTATATTATTATAATTATTAATTATTATTATATTATTATAATTATTAATTATTATTATATTATTATAATTATTAATTATTATTAATTATTTAAAGTTTCTTGAAATTATATTGATTCATATGTATTAGAAGTGTGTCATAAATAAAAGCAATAAATATTTTTTTTCAAATTTTAATGTTTCTTTTTTATGTTGTATGAAATAATTACGTATTTTGCTCAATAATTTTATGATGATATATTTTCTGATTTTAAAAACAGAACATTTTACGCTTTCTCTTTTTGTATTGGAGAAATAATTTCTGTGTGTAGGCAAGAATCTTGTTCAGAAATTCAATGATCAGTTTCAACCATTAAAAAAGTTTCATTTTTTGTGTTAAATCTTTGTTGTTGAAATGTATGAACTTAAAAGAAAATATTCTTCTTTTTTTTACTGTAAAAATAGTTTCAGGTAGACAAATGTGGAAATTTTATTAATTCTTTAGCTGCTGCTGACAATTGTTTAAGAGAAGCTTCAAATTATTCTCTGTAAAGTCTCATTCTGCAGTATATATACGAGTGTATATAGACAAACAAAACGTATGGCAACTCTATTGAATATTTAATATATTATCAGATGCTGTAATGCTGCTTTTGAATTTAAAAAAAAATCTTTAACGTTTTAAACTATGCATTTGATTTGAATAATCTATTCTTGATTCATTCACTCACGTGGTATTTCTAATTATAAGAAGAAAAACCCCTTTATCCAGTTTTATCTTTATCATGAAAAACTTAGTCTTTGTGATTAATAAACAGTTACAGTGTAAACTGTGGTTCCCTGAAATGGGCTATAACTTCTCAACACCAAACAAAAGTATGGAACTGGGAAAAGTTCTGTCTATAAAAGAAAGTAAATGAAGCCATTGATTGTTTAGAAATTGACCATAATCTTGGTACATTCAGCATTCATTCATTTCAGAATCATTGCAAAATGAGCATATTTCTTGCAAACCATTGTCAGATTTCTATCACAATTACTGGAGTTTCATTTTTCTTTATCGAAAAGAAAATTTCACAACTTATATATCTCAAAATCTATAAACATTTTTATGATTTCTCCAACTCATTTTTTTGACACCTTTTTTTCCCTTCTGATATCATGAATCTCTTTCAAAATGTTTTTTCTGCTTATTTTTTAATGTTTTATTACAGAGTATCTATAGACCTAATTAAAGGTAAGGTGGAATGTACTCTTCGCTGACTATAGCCTTAACCACCTATCAAAAGTTATGGAACTTTTAGGAAAATCTTAATGATAGGAAGAATTATTGACAGAAAATCTCCACACATAGCTTTCAGGGCAAAACCACCATGTTCATAAAAGAATTTCACCAATAAAGCATGTTCTTGTTAATTCAGCATCATACTCTGTGTGAAGATATGAGAATGAAAATGCTTCTGCTGGGAATGTTTTGATACTTTCCATGAAGCTTGAGCAGTTTAGTCACATATTTGGAAAAAAAAAAAAACAATTTACATGTGCACTGTAATTTGTATACAAATACATAGTGGTGAATTTCAGAGCCGATTGTTGTTTTTGTGTTCTCGATTTCCCATCCCTTCATTAACCTGTTCCCAAAGTTTCACAGCTGTCTGATGAGTAGTAGTTGAGGCTACAGACAGCTCAGAACATGCCAACTTTAATTAGACACCACATAATTCTATCTTTTATCAATTTACGAAAAATAACCAAAAAAGAATCTGTCCAGTTTATACCAGTCATTCGGGGGAAAAAATTAATCAAAATTTGAAATGGTTGTACTTAAAAAAAAGTTTATTTCAAATATAAACCTATATTATTTGAAGTACCTTTATCCACTAAAACATCCACACAAGAAGAATTTAATCAGTTTGAAAAAAGAAACATGAGCCATCTTTATGATCAATGAAAGCATTGCTGTATTTGTTTTTGATTGAATTATTTTCATTCTGTTTTACTTTGTTTCTATTTATGCTCATGTCCAGAGAAGATTTTTGTATCTCTCTCGAGTTTTCTTTTTTGATCTATTTTGTTCCTTTTTGTGAGTTTTTTTTTCCACACATCACCTGATTTATATTACATTATATACCTATCTATATGTGATCAATTACAAATTTATGCTTCCACAGCCAAACATAATTATAAAAAATTTATATCTAAAATGACAAGTGTTAAAATAATGTCATTCTTTTTTAAATAGTCATGATGAACTAGAAGTTGATGAAACATTTTTTAAATATTTAAATGTTTTTACTTCTTGTATTTGAATAAACAGGCATCTTCTTCAGGGCCACAACTAGATACTTTGTCACACTGGGCCTGGGTATCTAAATGTAATCTACAGTCTTTATGCATTGCATTATTTTTGATTTAGCATGGGATATTTCTAGCCTATTTTTGATATCATTTTCCCATCATGAGAGAGATCCCATAGAACAAGTTAATTATATATATTCACATTTAAATGAAGTTCTGAAACTGAAAGTAAGGATTTCTCAATATGGCTAGAATCCTGACGTGTTTTTTCATTGGGCCATTATTTTAAAGATGTCTCATATAACTTGCATTGATTATTGAGAGAGACGTGTCTCATTTTTATAAATATATTATTACTAAGCTCTTGAAGAAACAAGAAATGTTTGTGGAAAGAAATTATTTGATATATTAAGGAGTTTACTTTTAATTTTGATTATGATCAAAATAATTATTGATTGTTGATCTGAGTCATTTCTTTTCATACTTGGTGATATGCAATTTATTCTGACATCCAGTGTTTTTTAAATTAGTAAAAATATTTGAAGAAATATATTTTCTTTTTTATGATTAGAAATTTTGTGGATCCATTGTGTATTGCTATTTGTGATTTTTAAAGGGAGCTCAGCTATCAAACGAATGAATTTTGGTCAAGACATGAGTAATCCACTCATAAACTATGAAAATTTGTCCGCATTTATACGTTGTGAAAGCCAGGGCTTGATAAATTGTAAACAAATTCAGGCGCCAGATTAATTTCTTAGGAACGAAGAACTTTCTTTTTTAAAAAAAATAGTCAGAAATAAAATATTTTTTTACTTTTTTGGTACTCACACCCTGTTTCCAAGTTGAGAGACATGTTGATATAAATTTCGAAAATTCTGTGTTGTCTTCAGACCTACCTCTATTGAATAATCACAAGTAGAAAATTTAGGTACCAATACCGATGTTCAGTCGCTATGGCAACCTGACGCCTGGGATTTGTCAAGCCATGGCGAAGCCCATTTTTTTTTATATACGAGTATCATTCATATTAATCGCGCATTTCAGAGAACGTGTTTTTTGTGTTTCTTGTACGTGTTTGAGACATTTCATTATTATTGGCTTCGGTTATATTGTTTTTCCTTCACGGTTGTTTTTGACATATATTTATCGTATTTGTAAACTTCTATATGTTTCGTCCATTATTATACTCCTTGAAATATTCGATATTCAAATATGTTTGTTTACTGTTACGGGATTAGTA
Organism: Pholcus phalangioides; assembly: GCF_987345545.1. NCBI lineage: Eukaryota > Metazoa > Arthropoda > Arachnida > Araneae > Pholcidae > Pholcus > Pholcus phalangioides. Next base: position 249,274 of record NW_028301615.1, on the reverse strand, counting down.
TCTGAAAATTGTGTGCTGGAGTATAATCGGTCTCTGGATATACTTTTAGGCCTTAAATTGACTTATCTCGATGCTTGAAATTGCCGTTGGGTTATAGAATATAAAAATTCATAAATGAAACTAAGTTTCGTGTATCGTTGCTTTCGTTACGGAGACGATAAGCTCATCGCACGAAGATTTTTTTACATCGGTTAAAATGAGTAGTTTTATCGTCCAAGTTAGCTGATTGAAATGCACTGCCGGCTACATCCTCCTTCCCCGTTCCTCAAAAATTGTGTATTAGCATAGGTGTGAGAGAGTGGGGGGTTGAAAATATCCCCTTCCCATTCAAATGGCCTGTATCCGATTACAGTGCGTTAATAACACTTTTTGTAGAGTTCATCATTGCAAACGTAATGTACAAGCGCGAGGTTTCTTTTATTTGATTATTTTTGAAAGAATCTTTTTAAATATCAGAAAGACAGTTGGTATTGGTCAGTTATCAAATCATAATGAAGAATACGAAAGTTGTTAATCGACATTTTATTGAAAAATACTTTTTTCTTCATGGATTCAATTGTGCGGTGAGAAATCTGTCTCGCTTTTCATATTTTACGAACGATTGGACTTGATATACTTAGGAGATGTATGTATGTTTTTTTCAGTTTCATTCTCTGTTTTTCTGCGGTCACTCTGAGAAATTCGATAGAAATTTTAGGAATGTTTACGAGGAATGTTCGGTGTAGTAGTGGAAGTTACTGAGACCTACAACTGTTCCAGTTTCATTACCCTCGGGCTTTACTTCTTAGGAAGAAGAATTGAATGTGTCAATTTTTTTTTTTTTTACTTATACTTTTCCGCTCTCTTTTATAGAGTTGAGACCGCGTCGGAGAATCGGATGGATAAGTCGAAACGCTTGCGCGCATTAATGTGCAATCGGAATATTTACGACATAGTACTTAACTCTTTCTAACGACTTCACATCTGCCATTTTACGTCTAGCGGCATAAATGTTTAATTTTTCACTTCGTGTTTCTCTTCTCTGTTCTATGCACAACATTCTTCATCATGAAATTGTATATCGTAGTCATAATAGATTGTTTTTTCTTTGTGTTCTAGAAATTTTGAATTATTTATTGAATTATTTGACAACGTCGTAAAATTAAAGTTTTACTATAAAGGGTACTAAAGTAAACTACTAGGAAATTTTTTATCTTAAGATGATTCAGAATTATTTTGGTTCTAACCTCCCACGACCTTGTTATCGGATTGCATCGTACGCTTAAGAATTGATAAAAGGATTTTGCCTTCGCATATCAATGATTTCTTTCGTTAAAAAAGTTGGTAATCAGAATAAAATTATTATGCCTTCATCATTAAAAAGTTCGTTTAAATTATTAAGAGGTCATTCGTTTTATTAAAGAGTCTAGAGCTTGTCGGTGGGGAAAGAACAGTATATGTGGTCATTACTGAGCTTTGCCGTTCTATGGATTCAATTCAGCTATTAGATAACTTCATTAAATGAAATAAAGCTAGGGACAAAACACACACACACAGGAGTATTATTTCGTTTTCGGTTTTTAACCATAGGAAAATGACAAACTGAAAGAAATAAAATATGAGAACGGTCCACTGCTGAATTTTTCTGAAGGCATCATTTATTAGTAGGAAAATAAAGCTATACGTTACCTTTACCCTTGCGTGGTCAAATTTCATGCATAAATTCTTCACAGGAAAAAAAAAACGAACAAATCGTTGTTGCAAATTTAATCAAGGTAGTAAGAGCGATATTCCAATTGCTAATACAGTTATTCTCGAACGGTGTGCCGCTGCAATCATCTTTGGTTGCCTTTTTAAAGAAGGACACTTTCGCCTCTGATGTATCGCAACACAGCTGAGTTGATTTACACGGCAAGCATTTGTGTATGAAATTAAAAACAGAAAACAGACACACACGTAATTCTTAGCGATTGTCACCAGATTTTATAAGGTATACACATGTACTTTATTTTTAATGAAAAAACAATTCTCGATATTTGTGGAAAAAACCGAGTGATCGATTTTTTTTTTCGGTCTGTCATCCGATTGAAACTATCAAAATCACGACGAGGATTTAAAAGCATAAGTATTTTTGAACTGTGTTAAGAAATATCTTTATTCATCTAATGTCCATAAAAGCTTGAATTGAAAAATGTGATTTGCGTCAAAAAAAATAAATAAAAGACTGAGGGATAACAACTTGCGTTGGGGCGTAGGCTTTCATCACCGGCGTCTAATTGAGAATAAAGACTTGCCGGGCGGTTAGACCGTGATCTGCTATTTCTATAGATAGCAGAAACAGCTTAACAGCCCGGTAAGTTCTTATTCTCAATAGGACAACTTATTTGAAAAGGTATCAAAATTTATCAGTGCTATTTTTCACCCACTTGTTATAAGCTGCATCCCATACTATTTCTGTGAATTTCGCGACAGCGTACGAATCTTATGAGGTCATGCAAAATATATTATGCATCCATACAACAAATGAGTAATATATATTTTCGAATCTCGTTTTTAATACTGTGTACATATATGTATACTCGTGCATAGTTATGTTTAGCGGATATCGTTTCAAATATATGTACAGTATGTGATTCCATGAAAATAAAATATTAAATAAATTAATGTCAATTTTACATTTTTCAGACGTCCATTTCCTACACCAGGAGGTGCCTAATTCTTCACTATATGATGGTTAGACTGGAGGTAATTTTACGTATCCCATATAATTTATATACTGTATCATGTGTTGAATAAATTTAAAAAAACACAATATATATATATAAAATAATAATTGAACATCGATTTGGGTTCAAGTATCTTAACATGAAAATTTCCATTTCCGAAAGGAGATAAATCTTTCAATAATATGGTGGGATGTCACTGAATCGCATTGATTACAAAAGTTTTGAGTTGTGTGTAGAAAACCTAGTTAATGCAGTCTTTTAATTTTTAAGATCCTAATCAGAAGATTTTATTTTCCTTTTCAATTTTAATCAGATGTTTAGAAAAGTTTATTTAGGCTACCTGCCGAATTGAATTATAAACGGGAGCAATACACTTTTTTATGCCGCCGTATGTTATTATCTAATTATAGTTAAATGAAGATGCCCACACAGGAAAATGGAATATATTGAGTTCACAATCATATTGTATCGTACCAAAAGTTATGAGCGTGTTTTTTTTTTTGGCACGTGCATGTTTCAGATGTTGGTTTTTATCATTTTAAAAATATGCATTTTGTGAAAACACGAGGAAGTTAGAAATCTACTGAGATGTCTAGCCGAGCTCTTATCGCACTCGATGTATTTTGAATATTTCTACAGGGATCAAAAGATTTAAATACTTCATAGCTTTTTTAAAATGATGGTAATGGTGCTCAAACTTGTATAGAGTAGTAATTTTTTTATACGAAGTCTATGGAGATGACGACAGCTTCACATAAATCAACATTTTAGTCAGTGGCTTCATCCACAGTATTTTGTAACATGAATCCTAGCAAACCCCCCCAGAATTAATTTAGAAATCAAAATTTCTAAATTAAAACGGATCTAAAACATTTCCGACGTCCTCAGATGTCAGTGGCTTCATAATGGACTCATAAATTTTCAGTCCTAAGAATTTGTTTATCTAAAAAATGAATGAAATCGGTGTGAATGACTTGATGCGATGAATGACGATGCCATCAAGGCCACGATTACACTATAAAAGTTTGATAAAAGTTCTTTCATAAAACTTGAAAAATGCAACCGATAATCGTACCGGTTACATTCGCGCAATGCAACCGATAGTCTTATTGACTGCCTTTTTTAAGTTTTATAAAATAACTTTTATAGTGGAATGCCGGCTTTAGGCCGAAATCGAAAGAATAAAAAAAAATTGAAACTCTCTCTCGGTGTAGATTGAAAACACTCCTATAAGTTCAATTCTGAAACATTTCCTGAAATTAGTTTGGAAGAAACTATAGAGACCGATATTATATTTATACCGTGCTTCTGAAACCGAAAAAACGAACAGATTTTTTTTAGTGCTTCACATGTTTTTGTTCACAAATTTAATGAAATAGTCTGGTATGTTTAACATCCATGATATTGATCAGACATCGCATATAGGGTTTTCAAGCGGGAATTTTTTTTATGACTTCCCGTTCCCGAAAATTTAAGCAGGAAAATTCCTCTTTGAATCTAATAATGTGCACAAAATGAGGAAAAAATATGTACTTGCTGGGGATTCCAAGGAGTATTGTTATAATCTTCGTTTTTTGACATCAACATTAATAGTCATATAGCAATTGCTTGACAAATGGAGAAAAAAAATCTTTGTCAACCAAAAAATTTTTGGTTGGAGCCAAGAGTTTCTTTTGTCTCAACTAGTAATCACATAGAAAATTTTAGGTGCCGATATAAATTTTTTAGTTTCCATGCGACTGGGGTTTGTTAAACCCTGCATTACAGTTCGTTTGTGTATTCCTACACATTAATCATTTAGGATCAAAAGAATTAAAGATTTTAAATCGGATTATGATCATTTCAAGAGATCAGAACTCCGTCAATTTTTGTTGAAATAACTGGGGTTACAATACATTAAGTTTAGCAGAACAAACCTTATACATAGGCTGATATTATTTCAAGAAAGGGAATATGTACGCACGCACACTCACATAGTGAAACCTCGATATAACGATACTCTATTGACCGAAAAATATCGTTGTAGAGGTGTTATCGTTTTTCCGCGTATTATCTATCAGTTGCCCCCGAATTTCTGATGTTGTTGGCATCTTTCTGAATTGTAGTACCATCATAAAATGCATTTATAAGTATTTCTTCCGCAACGGAAAAATTCTAATTCATTATTTGATTAATAAAATTCGGTTAATTGTTTTACACTGTAAAGTGGTTTACCGCACAACACTTTAGTGTACTGCACAGAAAGTAACGCTTCACGGCAATTTCATTAAAACTTTTCACACTGTTTTCACTATTTCGAGACATTTTCTATGAAAAAAATGTTTCTTCACACTCCAGTACCATTTTATAGAAAAGTGTCACGAAAGGTAGTTGGATACCTTAATTTCGTCATTGATTTCTTGAATGAAATATTTGTCAAGTTGGGAAACTTTCTGCAATGCGTGTAGAGTACGTATAAAAACGTATTGTGTACGATATGGTTTGGTTCGATGAAGTTTGCATGTACTGTGCTTTTCAGTATTTGTATAATAATGTAAAAAAAAGTATATGACGTAATAAAAAATATAATAATGTAAAAATAATGAAAATTACATCTGAAATAAACCATGTTTACCTCCCAAGAGATTCTCTGATAATTCAATTTTGCTTAAACCTTACAAAGAAAAGTTGCAGCCCTTCCACAAGATTGCACTCTGACAAGTGGTCGCCACACTGCTGTCTCTGATAGCAGTTATTTAATAATTATGGTCACCAGGAGGGAGTGAGGGAGGTTCACATGTTTCTAGCCTGAGAATCTGACTATCGAAATTATCATTAATGTGGGGAGGTCATCTAAGATTCAGCAAGGTGCTTTGTTATTATTTTTAATAATCTATGAAAACTAAATCTGGCCGGGATTACACTATAGAAGTTTGATGAAAGCTCTTTTACAAAACTTGAAAACCAACAGCCTATTAGTCACTTTCGCTCGAATGTAACCGATACGCTTATTGGTTGAATTTTTTTTATTTTATCAAAGAGATTTGATCATTTGAACATTTTTGTCGATCCACGTTTCATTGTCTGCACACAAGGGCTAATTAGACCTTGACCTACAATTTATTGCTGATTTCGAACGGCAGCTTTTCTATATTCACCGAGAGGTTGGTGCGCTAACCCCTCGGTGTGGGACTCCCTGCGGTAGCAATCGTATTTTGTGATCATGTCACCGTTTCTGTTGTACCCCTACGTCAGGCAAGTACGAATCGGGATCGAAAATATCAAACTGACAAGGACGAACCGGGTATCGAACTCGGAACACCTCTAAACATCCTTTTGTACTTTAGAGGAGGATCTTATCGACCTGGGTTACTGCGCCCTATGAATAGTAATTTTTAGAAATCGCCGGAAATACGATTTCCCGTTCTCGATTGTCTTGAAAATGTCAAGAATTTGAAATACCTTATTCCCGCTAGCTACACATATTTCCATTTTCATTTATTTCGCTCTCTTATGTGAGAAATCGTTCGCTAATGTTGGTACTCTCTAAGGTCACACAGATGGCTCTTTTGCTTCCTGGAGCAAATTCTACGAGGACGAAATTTTGAAAATTCCTGAAAAATATAGCTCAAAGTGTTGAAGAATATAGAGTGAAGTGAAAGTTTTTAATTTCTGTTTTTCACTTTTTAATTCAATTTTTCTTTTATCAATATCTCGCAAAAGAAATGCCAAGAGCTCTCTGCGTGATCCAATAGCATGTTACTAACATTTACTGAATTTGATCCAAAAAGCAAAAATTACTTTTTCGGGGGAAAAAAATTATTCTGGTATTATTTCATCATTTGTTTTGTACTGTTATTTTTTTCCCGATCGAACTTTTGAAAAGGATCTAGTTGCGATATCTCTGCATCGCCAAGAGAACTATGCCCCGATTGAGTGGTGGAGGTTCTCTTAGTCAAGAAATCAAGTTCTAAACTCCGTGAATTGTTTTTTTTATTTGTATGTGATGGTAGGTAGGTACCTACCTCACTGAGCTCGGATGCGATATAAATTAGGTTTTAGAAAATCTTAATTCTTCCCGAGAAAATAGCATCACACATAGGTGGATCAGGCTGTGTCGCAAACATCAGGCACTAAAATAATAATATCATAAATAAAAGTTATTTAGCGTTCGTGAAAATACTCTATTTCATTTCAATTTATTTATTCAATTTCCATACCGTTTCGAATCGAACTGATGCAGTGCCGTCACAAGATATCTGAATGGAAGTTACGAAATAAAAAAAAGGATGGGAAGGGTCGCATTCTTATTATCGTATTGTCTTCGAATGCGTGAGGTAGCTGCTGGTGAGAATAATTTTGGTCATGACCTTTGACTTTTTATCATTGTGTTGGAAGTGGAGGTGAAAACGGAATGACCAATTTAAAAATGGAACTTACAAAGGAAAGGTTCACCCAAAAAAAGTAGTATTGCTAGAGGAGACCATTATTATTATTCTTTAAATGTCACTGTCGCAAACTAATATGATATAGGAAATCGACGATCTAAGACCGAAACTTTTCTGTGAAAATTGATAAGGAATTCATTGCTTCGAAATTCTACGTACCAGTGTTGCTGATAACGGAGTTTTATTAATGCAATGTATTTAAGCCTTTTTTTTCTCGCGATTTGATGCTACCCATTCCAATTCAGTTTAAAAATTTCAAGTTCCCGAATATTTTTCGGAATGTTAATCGATACTCGTAAAGTTTGTGCGCCACTGAATCGCGAATTTTATCCCATTGCCACAGTGGAACACTTCCTTGGCTAAAATCCATTGAGTCCGTAGGCTTCAATGTTGAGCTAAAAAAAAAAAGTTGTTTTTTTGAATATTTGTCGTATTAAATGAATTTGATTAATTTTTTTTTTACTTACAGGCATGATTATGAATAATCCTAGCAATGGATACCTGAAAGCCAAGAGTCCTCACAAAGATCTGCCTCTAGTCAAAAAATGTCCATCGCCCGCTTCTCCTTCGAATAAGCATCGAGACAACATGATGGCGGACGACGTCCAGAAAGATGACGAAAACAGCAAAACTTCACCTTTGGTTGCAGACACTTGTCCTCCCGTCGACATCGGAGAGGTTGCTTCGAAGAACGCCGAGAACGATGGGGCCACGTCATCGAACGAGAAAAAGCATTCTGCCGTCTCCAAAAAGAGCTCGTTGTATTCCTTCACGCTGTTATCCAGTCACATCATCGTCAAGAAGCACATAAAGATGTACAAATGCGACGTGTGTGGGGCGACTTACAGACATGTCTTTAGCCTTAAGAGACATTTCCTGAGAAACCACGTCAACTTCAAGTACATTTCGAAATCTGACCTGTCAAATTGTAAAATTAATGTTGGAGAATTCATGTCTCACGCTGCAGAGTCGGACTCGGACGAGTCATCTACATCTTCGCGCAGCTCATCCAATAAGAAACGGCAGCGATCGAGCGGGCCCGTTAAGTTCGAAGACGATCGCGGTAATATGAGTGGCCTCTACCGATGTCACCTATGCAAAGATGCCTGGTTCGACACGAAACAAGACCTTAAGATCCATTTCCAGAAGCATCCGAACTCGACGAAGATGCGTTTTACTTGTGATAAGTGTGCTGCCGTTTTTCCGCACAAACAAGCGCTTCTCAAGCACGCCTCTACCCATTCGGATATAAGCTCGTTCTCGTGCAACGTGTGCGGAAAAAAATTCGTCAGCGCGGCACTTTACTGGAAGCACATCGAAACACACTCCGAGGGCAAGTCTTGCAAGTACTGCTTCAAGGTTCTGTCCACCAGAGCCAACAAGAGAAGACACGAGCGTATACACGAAGGCCTCAAGCCCTATCCGTGCAAGTACTGCAGCTCCGAGTTTAGTCAGAATTACGAGTTGAAGAAACACCTGAAGAAAGATCACGGTGTGTCGTATTTTTCTTGCCCTTACTGCGTGAGCATGTTCTCTGTACAGACGTCACTGAACAAGCACTTGAGTGATAGACATTCTGTCGAAATCGAGCATCCACCAGTAAAGCGTAAGTTAAAACAGAGCACCATTCCATGGAAGGCGAAAGCTCGGACCCAGAGAGTGGACCGGCAGGTGGTGACATCCAATGGTAATAACAACAACCACGGTAATGTTAAAGAGTTTTCTAGGTTCAGCCACCTGAGATCTGGGTCTACCGTGGCTCAGAATGTTAAAAAATCTTTTACCTGTAATATCTGCAAGAAAACATACAGCACTTACTTCAGCATGCTAAGCCACCGTCGTCAGGCCCATCCTTTCCTACACAATACACGCCGGGTAGCCAGGAAACAAAGGTATCCGACCAGGAGTACCTCCGTCTATTCTGAGCAGAGGATTGTGCGCAAGAAATCACCGCCGCACGTCACCGAGGCTGAATTCTACCGATCCGTATCACGCATGATTGCAGACAACCTTTTAAATCACGTGGATGGCAAGACGTCACAATTATCGCTTAGACAATATAACTTCAACGATCAAGTCGAGTCGTCGAAGGTCATCTGCCAACCATGGGCATCGTATAACTTTCCGAGCGACTTCGACGTCGAGCAGGCCTTACAAAACAAAGGTCACGAGATCCGGAACAGATTTGTGGAAGCTTGTTCCCCGTCAGTCGACAGCCTTATTGCTAACGGTTTCAGCGCGTTCGGGGACATAGACAGGTTCTCGGGATCGAATATGGACTCTTGCTGTGGCTCGGAGACAGATGATGAGCTTTCCGAAAATAGCGAATATTACGCGGACAATCCGGCCTTCGTAGACTACAAGAACATTGATATCGAAGAACGGAAAAAGCTAATCGGTAGGCAAGTGAGCTCTGTTTTCCTGTGCTGTGTTTGTAAGGACAAATTCACGTCGAAGGACGCTTTCAACGATCACAGTGTCAATAACCATCCAAACGTTCAGTGCACATACATAGAAATCGAAGGTGACAAAGACAGTCCACCAGAAGTTCCCGATGCGCTGCAATGGCAATTCCTTAGTCCAACCGGCGTATATTTCTCGTGTAGTGTACCGCCACCGATCTCAGTTATGCCGAGCATCACTTGTACGAAGTGCGGCACAAAATTCACAAACGCGTCAGAACTTCATCAACATATAATCAGTTGCAGCGGCAGCGCCTCGACGGTACCGAGCCATGTCCGTAGATTCGTACGTGAAAGGAAGATCAAGAGGACGATGAAAAGTCGCATGAATATCCACACGAAACCGATTAAAACTACTCCACAACAGACATCCGTGAACAATTCTTCCGTAGCACCGTGCAAACAGAAGAACGAGTCTGTCGTCGTTACCAAGAAGTACCAAATACTGCCTTTCTCGAAACCTACTGTAGGGAGACCCAAAACCAACCTGAACGTCAGCTGCCAATATTGCAGGCAGCTATTCCGCACAAAAGGCTTGCTAAATGCACATATGAACCAGTGCTACAAGAAGATGGCCATGAAAACAAAATGCCTTAAACTGCCACCGGAGAATATTCCAGTGCCACAGAATGCTCATCAGAAATCCGGCAAAGAATCCAGTTCCTCCGAAAAGGGAAACTTGTTTTCTGTAAGTGCGCCGGCAGCTTCTAATTTCAATGTTACAGATCCGAAAACCTCGACGGAGAAATCAGAATCATGTCAACCGTGTGACCTTTCTCTCAGGCCCAAGATTCCATGCGTGTCGAGAGGAAATACAGTGCCTTCTAAGTCAAAGCCGTCGATTGACAATGCATCTTTAAAAATTCATACCGTTTCTAATACAGTGCCTCCATCAGACACAGTGCCTTCAATTGTTTCGCAGAGTTCTCCGTCGACATCGAAGCGATCTCAAATATCAGATGGAAAGATTCCCAATAACCATTCGCAGTTGCCGGGCATGGCCCCACCAAAGAACTCTCGTCCCGTGTCTACGAGTGAGATAAAAAACAAGCAGACTGCCACTGCTAAATACTCGTTGCGAAAATCATCATCCTTAGAATCCAACGAGACCGAATCCTTCGAGAACACTTCGAAGTTACGTCCGCCGTTCGACAAGAACCGATCGCCAGAGTGTAACGACGAGGATCTCACTGCTCAGTATAAAGCAGACGCTTCCAGGGAGCGTCTCAGTCCAACGCTAGAGGTCCTTGTCAATTCTATCAAAGAGAAGCTAACATCGGAAGAGTCAACACAACCGTCATTCTTGTGGAATGAGGACGAAGATTTTGGTGTGTTTTCGCCTACTAGTCACGCAATCGCCCAAGAATCCCGTTCGCTCATCCTGGCTCAGGCGCAAAGGAATTTAGCCGGGATCATGGATAAAGATGCCAATCGCGTCAATGTGATATCTACCGAAGGACGAATCAAGAGCAACGCCGCTCCGGCGAAAGATCCTCTAGGAACCGTCACCGCCAGAAGTGAGAACCAACCGTGCTTCAACACGGTCGTTGCTACATTGCCCCCGTTACCAGCTGCATTAAGCAATACTGAGATATCTCCCTCAACTGCCCATTTAAATCCTGTTGAGACGATCTCTGCCAGTGATAGTGTGTTGGCGAAGGAGCAAGAGAAACCTACGACCTCGGATGCGACCTCGGCACTTGAACCGGCGAACGCCGAAATTCCTACCAAATTGCCTGAACATGATGACAAGCTGGCTTCTGGGAGGCCATCGAAAGATGTTGTCAAAGCAAAGGTTCGTAGCGACCGTAAGGTGTCTCCGCCAGATACTTGTTTAAAGCAAGTTTCGAATGAAAAGAACATTGTCGCCCCTCCAATAGAGGGTTCTTCTCGAGAGTCTCCAAAAGCAGTTTCGGAGACTCCTAGCTCACAGAACGAAAAGGCTGATGATAAACCAGAATTTGTTACCCGAGTTGACCCCGTTTCGAAAAGTGATTCGCTTTCGAGAGCAAAAGATTCCGATGTAAAAGCCGAGGCTTCGCCAAAGCCTGCGTCCTCAGAAGTAAAACGCAAGGAATCCGACAATTCTACTCACGAAACGTCAACCACCGTCGGCAAACGAGAAAAGGAATGTTCAACTCCCGTGCCTTCGATTTCGAAAGACGCCTCGAACACGTCGCAGAAGATTGGATTACTCAAATCAGAAGCACCCATCAAAGGCAGAGAAAAGCGGTACAAGTGCCCTTGCTGTGTCCTGGAGTTCGCGTACCTCACCAACTTCCGAAGGCACGTCTCGGTTTGCAAGGGCAAGCTGCAGCGGAGGACCAAGGAAAAGGTAGAGAAGGAAGAAGACAAGAAGAAGTTTGAGATCGTCACTCCGCCAGTTAATAGCGCCTGCCTGTTGCACTTACCAAATAAGGACGAGGTAGAGGAATCTATGCTGGACCTCTTGAGGTCCCAGTCCAGACAATCACAGATGATGAAGGAAGCCAAGCAGAAAGAATCGGCTGACGTAAAGAGCTTCCAGACGTACACTTGTGACAGCTGTCACCGAATATTCCTGTCGTTGTTCAAACTACTACAGCATCGCGTGGTGCATAAGCTTCAAGATCCAAAAGAAGAGCCTGAAGACCGCGCAGCTTCTGGCTCTTCGCAGGGTTGCGGTAGCATCGCCGCCAGTACTAGCAGCGAATCTCCGACCGTTGCCGGACAACCGGAAAAATCGCTCCCGATATCCGCTGGATCACTCAGCTTGCCTTTGATAGGTCTCCAGAACAATAATAGCAACGTTAGTACGTCGACCAAATCTCGTGTGGAGAACGATTCCTCCTCTAAATCTAAAAGTGGAATCTTGAAACTTAACTCGACCAACATCACCCGCAACGCGATGACGGAAAGGAACTTTTTCAAATCTCTCGTGGATTCGAAGAAAGGTCATTATAAGAAGACCTCTAGTCTAATCGCCAGTCGACCGGAGTCCGACGTCGACGATCCTTCCTCGGTCGACATCGACGATCCACTGCCGTTCGGCGACGGACGACCTAACGACGTTGTTGTTGGCGAGGACGCGTCGTCAGTGTTGTCTCCATCCAACAGCCGTCATTCGTCGAACGAGGCGCCGAAAAAGAGGTTCAAAGTCGGCAACAGCAAAAACTATTCCAGAATTGACTCGTTACCGTCGTCGTCGAACTCTAGAGACTCTTCGGCTGATGTCATTGCCGTCGCCGCCGGGACCAGTAAGAAAGTGCCTTCATCTTCGCCGCTGTCATCATCCTCTTCCTCATCGTCATACATACCGTCACCTCCGTCATCTTCGAAATCCTCTCGATCCCTGCCAGCTCCGACATCCACCACCAAACCGAAACATACCAAGAAGCATCAGGCTACCGCCAACAATAAGACGCTTGACAACAACAAGACGTCAACAGCCAACAACAAGACGTCACCAGCCGTGCCACGTCGGGACAGGAAGTGTCCGATCTGCAAGAAGGTCTTCTACTCTCTGACGTACAAAGCCAAACACATGGAGAAGATGCACCGCAAAGACAGTGGCGTCGTCGACCAAGACTCGCCGCCGCCTCGCAAACAGCAACAACGAGCACAGATAATCAATACCAAGCAAAAAAGGAAGAAGGTGATGGTGTCATCATCGTCATCACCACCACCATCCGTTGCCACCACCAAGAAGAAAGCCAAGAAGAACCTTAAGAATCGCAAGAAGTTCCAGAGAGAGTGCAAGAATCTTGAGCTGTCGGACAATAGCTTCATCAAAGACTCTTTCCTGAGGAAGAGGAAGAAGTGACCACGCCTCTATCCATTCATGTCGTTATTATACATACACATATAGTATATTTAATTTTATATATATATATTAGAGAAATGAATATATATTATATATTAGAAGAAATCGCCTTTAGGAATCAAATATTACGCGACTTTCTCCAAGGTCTGAGAGAATTTATTAAAGACATTTAGTTTCGTTATTAGTCTCGTTATGTACATATTTTAGTCTCAGGAGATGAGATTATTATTATTGTTTATTGTAATGATTATTATTATTTTTTAGTTGTAGTAGTTAGTACTTATTATATTTATTTGAACAATAATTTTTTAATGAGAATCTAGACACGATCATCTTTGTTGTTTTTCTTTGTGTTTCAATATGGGAATAAGGAATGTTAAATGATGGCGATGACTATTATTATGTGATTTAAATTAATTGAATAAATGAATAAAGAACTTGGTTTGAAATTATGCGTGTTTGTACGTTGTTCGAAAAATTTACCACTTTAATTCAACCAATTATCAGTTTTGCCCATGCGTGCACTACGCTTATTTTACCATAAAAATGAAATTAAATGCGAGACGAAGATGAAACATAACAATTACAGGTTTCCCAACGACCTGGAAAGTCAGGGAAAATAGTTAGAGAAAAGCAGGAAAAATTAAAAATATTTGGCGAAAAACTCGTGGAAAAATATGCAAATACAGTCGAATTTGAAGTCCAAAGTAACGAAAAACTTGGAATTATCCAAAATTTTAACTATCCAATTGATCAATACTGGATCACCCGTAACGAAGCTGTTTTCAAAATTTTGCTTATCAGGGAAAATATTAATTCATATTGAATATACTTTCAATAACATGTTACAATTTGTACCTTCCATGCTCTTAATGACGGTAAAAAGATTCAGATTTTTTTTTGAATGTGTGTGGTGCAGCTTGATCCATAGGTTGAACAACACACTCAGTATCAAGTGGTACACATTCATTGATGCACTCCTGGTGAACAATGTTAAAATGGGCATTAAATTATCACAGAAAGAGAAGAGAAAAAAAAGAATTTCAAAAGTCTGATTTGTAGAATTTTTCAAAGCTAAATTCGCTTATACAAAAATCGTGGTTTTCCGCCTTCAACTTCGAATCATCCAGAACGTTTTAGAAGTTCGAATTAACCAAGTTCTACTGAATTTGATAAAAGTCAGGGGAAAAGTTCTTTGAAAGGAAAAATGAAAATTCGAAATTTGAAGATTTTGAATTTTTGATTAGAAATATATTTTTTTCCAGAGTTTTGGTCAGTGAAATGATCAAGCAGATTTTGCTGGAAACCCTGAATTATTATCGGTCTTGTAATGTTGGCTTTCTTCACGCATATCAACCATGTGCAAGCATAACCATACCTATCGAATTCCTCATCCTTCACCGAATTCTATGCCCTGTAAATTTTAGTAATTCATTGATGATTTATCATGTTTGCCAATGCGAGATAGGGATCATACATAATCACACCAATATATGTGATATTCGCAATATTATGTGAATAAAATTTATTAAACGCAGGGCTTTATTTATTCGAGAGGCTCCCAGAAATGATGCCTGGCCAAAAGGATACACAAATAAGGTGAAAAAATAAAGAAAGAAAAAAAAATGAGAAGAGAGGAGTAAGGCCTTATATATTTTTCTCATTTGCATGGTAATAATGAGAGAAAAAAATTCTGAAAAAGAATTTTCGAATGAGTTTCCACAAGATATTATTTCTCATTGTGTTCGTCATTTCTGAAAAAATACGCAAAAAATTCCGATTGTTACTTTTTTATCGCTATTTTTCACACCTGGCCCTATCATTTCTTCCACCATTTTGTACCCTGTAATATACCGAGTGCATAGTGAACATAGTGAGTATGGCATTTTACTGACGACTGACTTCCAATTAAAAAGGTTTCCAAATTATGGAAACCTTTATATTAACCTATGTCATTAATGTTGAAAGGTTGTATAGTTATTAAAATATAAAAATTAACTTTTTATACATTCCCCGTGTGCCCCAAAACCCAATGTAGAAAGTTGTTGGACTGTCTCCTGATACCAACCAAAAAAATTCACCAAGATATTGAATTCAAAACTGGATGAAAGTTGGGAAAAAAAGAGCTTTAAATACGGGTAAACCGTTTTGCCCGCATTTCATGTCAGTTAACAGCTGGAAAAGAAATATTATTTGTGACCTGTTTTTCATGGGGGAAAAAAGGAAGGTCCTGGGATTTTCTTTCTTTTAGCCAAGCGTTCTATGAGAAGTTGTTACAAAGTATTTTTGTGTGACAGTTACACATTTAAACATTTTTATCAGAGAGCAAAGTATCAGACTGCAAAGTATTTGTTATAATTCTTGAAGTAAAATTGCTTGTTTAACCGGTGTGTGCGCAGCATGAGAATGAATATCACCGCTCAATTCCGAATCTTGCACTGGTTTTGTCAAATGGGCTCTAGCTTTTTAATATAAAATCAAAATTAAATTCCACTAATAATGCATAAGCCGCATACAAACTGTTCGAAATTTAAACCAATAATAAACTTGAATAAATGCAACAAATCAATTTAATCTTATTCCTATATATTTTCAAATCTATAAATGCGCATCTTCAAAAATAAACTATACTATATATATTGGTATGTTTGAATAGGCAGGCAATACACGTCACACGAAATCTGTGGGAAATACTGGTTATATAAGAATGAAACTGAAAGAACGCAACGACATGAAAATTTTTAAACAAATTTAAGAAATCAGATTAGATATCAATAGTAATGGTTTGCTAGAAATTGTGTGATTATGTTCCCCCCCCCCCCCATTTGGTCTACTAAAATAAAAATAAAGTGGGGTGTGGTTCAAAATTAATTCAAGGGAAAAACATAAGTTTTCCTGTTATAGGTGTAGGAGGGAGACTCCAACATTAATCTACCACCATGTCATCCATAGCTTTAATATTTTGATGAAATCCCAGCCGCGGGCGGTTTTTGAACTTTTCTATACAAAATCACGGGGTATTTTCATCCGCTTTTTATATAGAACGCGATAATAGTGTGTCCCGCAAAATTTTACAACGTGAAACGCGGTATTCACGTTGCCCGCGGCTAGAGGGTTTTAAAATGACCCAAGATTGTCTGGAAATTTGTCCAAGTTAATATGAAGAAAATGAGCTTTTCTGCTCATATTAGTAACCAATTTTTCAAAACTCCAAAAAATGTGAAGTTTAATTACAAATGAAGCGCATTTTGCACCAATTCCTCAAATAGTTCTCTGCTTTTGTGTGTGTGTGTGGTTGCCTAAAAAATTCTTAACTTTTTGTGCGGCCCTACGTCGAGTCCACCTCGACAAAGAGTCACATCAGGAAACAACGGTACTTTGTTGTTACAGCGGGCCCCCATGATAATAGGAAGGCCCTTGTGCGTGAATTCGACTTCTCAGCAGAACTCGTGAGCTATATATATAAAAACAGCAAAGGGACAAACATTCAGGAGCCTTCCTCATTGCTGGGAAGGCGCTATAAATTAGGAGGTGCACAAAAAAAAACCAGACCGCTAAAGGGTCAACAAATAAGGTGAAACATGACCGAACGGGGAGATTCAAAATCGGTTAAAGATGTTTAAAATTTTGAATCTTTAACAAGTTTATAAATTTGACGATCATCGAAAATTCCTGCTCACAGCTTTTCATTGTTCAGTCCAGGAAACGTTTTACAAATGTAATGGAAGCAAACTCATCACTTTATCTCGAGTGCCCTAACGAATTGCTTTACTATGCCAAGTTCTATATAAAGTGGTGGGAGACATATTTTTTCCATCAGCCAATGGCTCTCTGATGACACAGTTAAACCTCGTTAATGAGGGTCACCTTCGGGAAAGCAAAAATATGACCCCGTAAGTGGAGTGACCCGATAAACGGAGTAGGCTATATCATCGCTCTACTCGTTCTCCCTCATTGATAAATTCATGCACGTAAAACAAAACTGATCGTTAGATCAGTTGATCAAAATAAGTGCACAGAAAAAAGCCACACAAATACACAGGGTGATTCTAAATTCGTGGGACAAACTTTAAGAGGTGATATAAGCATTAACAACCTAAACCAGCATTTTTGACCATAGAACGTGCGGTCAAATTGCAATAGCAAAAGCGGTAGTGGGTGTTTTTAGAGAGTGCTCAACAGCACACTTCACCAAAAACAAATATAATATTTTTCCGACTTATTTGCTGCGATATACGAATAAAAAGGCCACAACAGACAAAATGCCCAAGGAGGAGGCTTAAAGAAGATGCCTTATATCTAAACTATATCAAAAACACAGCAACCCAATGAGAGCAATAAAAACCCAATGATTATGATAAAATATAAATATACTGCCCATAAAGAATACTTATGGTTGTCTCATCTATCATTTAACCCAATAATGTTTATCGTATTTCTTTTTAAATGTGTCAATCATGTTAAAATTCACGACCCCGGGAGATAAGATATTCCATTTATCCACAACCCTATTAGAGAGAAACTTCCTGCGGCACCACAACCTAGAACTACCTCTTACCCAATCGATACTGGTGTCCCCTTGTCGAGGCAGTTGCTTGATGATGCATTAATAACTTATGGTCCATTTATTCATCCCGTTGAAACTGTTAAGCACTTCAATCATATCCCCCCTCCCACACCTGCACTCTTCCAACGTAAATATTTTCAAAAAATCAAATCTCTCTTCATAGCTTAAGCCCCATGTGCCATCAAGAGCACTCGTAACTCTTCTCTGCACCCCTCCAACCAAGTCGATGTAACTATAGTCCCCAAAACCTGACGGCAATCCAGGACGAAGTAAGCCCCGGAAAAATGGAAGGATCACTTTAGGAGAACGCGAAGAGACCTTGCTATAAATCATTCGTGGAGTGCACGTGCAACTTCGGATTAGATCGCAGTCTGTTTTTTTGTTTGTGCAAGGACCACCAAGGTTATGTTGCGCCAGACAATGATTAAGCGGTACAATGACGTGTGGTAGAATTTTCGTTACCCAGGTTGCACCATGACAGGGGTTCTTAATCGGGGGGTGCGCGCGCGCATTCCTAAGGAAGAGAATTTTTGAGTGCCACGCGGGGGGGGGGATTACATGTTGACTAATTATTCAGGAAAATTCAAATGAAGTTGAAAATTAAATTGTTCAATTTTGAAAAAAATATGAATCATACTAACATTTCGACTCTTGCAAAAATATGCCACGAGAAATTCGCGTTGTAAAAGTTTCTTTTTAGATTAGCGATCGTACTTGTTTTCCATTTTGCTTGAGGAAAAAATATCATTGTTTTTTTCTTAAAATATTTCGTGGTTTGCTTACATTGATACCTCGTGTTATTAGCATGTTTTGCTTAGATTTGATGCTGTCGTGAACATGACTCAGGGAAAACGTAAAAAAAATTAGTCAAGTGTCATTTGTCAAGTATAGTTTGTGCGGCTGGAATCAATGAGTGAAGAACTATCCAATGAATCTCCCTTTTTCTCAAATCTCAAAAAACGTTAAAAAATATTAACTTTTTTTTTAGTTTAGTTTTTGAATTAATTTTCAAAAATAAAGGCAAAATTAAGTATTGGCCACAGCCGAAAAGGGCGTCAAATAATAAGTAAAAGAATCCATAGAAATTAATTAATGAATAATTAATGTAATTAATTACAGAAAGAACTAAATTTCTAACAGGTAAAAAACACATTATCCAAGTAGGTGCAGGAAGGTAAATCGCATTGCGCTGGGGGTGCGGGATGGACGAAAAGGTTAACAACCACTGCATCATGAGAAAAAAAGCCGCCTACCACATTACAATACTGTGCACCCTCAAATGGTTGCCCGCATTTGATGCAACAAATCCGTCAGAAAAATGTATTTACTTTTGATGAAGCAATCCCTAAACACAACCTCTACCCAGGGCCATCTTAAGAGCATCATGGCCCCCCCGGGCCAAGTGGTTTTTGTGAGGCCCTACCTGATAAATGCCAGTAAATTTTAATCAGATCTCATTTTTATGAGGCCCTCCACTCTTGAGGCCCCCGGGCTGTGCCCGTGTGGGGCCATGTGTTAAGACGCTGCCTCTACCACGTTTTCTATTGTGATTCGACCGCACATTCTGCGACCAAAATTGCTTGTTTAGGTATCTTATATCACCTCCTAAAGTTTCTTCCATAAATTTAGAATAACCCTGTATAAAAACTTCACCACTATATATGTAGAGGCGCCTTTATATATATATATACATAAAAACCCAACAAAAATAAATAGTATTACAATATATTACAACATAATTGTTCATTTATCGGTGTCTGGCACGCTTTGTATTGCATTGCGCTTGCACTGGACATAGGGGGCATTTCTTTTTCATGGTGATGTTTCTTGTTCAGCAGGTCAAAACCATCCGGAATTGCATATTTTCAATTTCGGCCACAGTTTTTCACTGTTATCCAGTGTCATCTTCATAGATCATAGTTTGTCAAACTTTTTTTGTTCCATCAACCTTTTCTTCAAAAAAAAAATATATATTTTGTCTCATCGCCACCCCCCCCCCCAAATAAAGCGGGGTCGCATAGGATCCTATAATGTACCCATTGGCGTACGCAAGACCCCCCCCCCCCTTGAGCCAAGATTATAGTGTTATTTTTCAGAAAAAAATTTAATCCCCCCCCCCTCAGAAGGGAAAAAAATCTGAACCCCCCTCGAGAGAAAATTCTGCGTACGCCTATGAATGTGCTCATGTCTTCTACCCCCCTCCTCCTTCCCTGGACTATTCCATCGGACCATTTGGGAAACTGGTTTAGATCAACTTATTATCCGTTGAAGTCACAGCCGGTGAGATGTTTTTCCTGCACGACATATTGTTGTGCAAAAAGACCAGCTTTACACTTACATTCACAGGAAAAGAGTTACGAAATAATTCAGTTACTATCTAATAAAGTCACCCACTTCTCCCGTCATAGTTTTACCTCCTATAGTGTCAGGGGGTAGGGGTCATGGATGATGATATTCAGGTTATCCAATAAGTTGCAAACAAAACAAAAACAATCAGATAATCTTTTGATTTCTTCAGAAACGACTTCAATGTCGTTAAAATCGATCGAGCACGAATGAGAAAAATCTCCATTTTACAATTTTTTTTTTATTCCTCCAAAATGAAAATGCCAGAAAATGTGCTAGATATAGCCGTATTTCGTATACAACCGTCCCATCTTAATTTGATCAATCTACCTGCAGATCTAGATAATCGACTAGATATTTCGGCATGCCCAACGCCCTGATCCCGTTCGGCAGCTGCCAGTTGTCGTTCAGCATTTTGCGCACGACGTACCGGCACTGATGTCTGAGCGAAGCCGGATCGACCAGCCTTTCTGGTAAGGTCGGGAGATAACCCTTGAGGGATAGCGCTCTGTAGAATCGCACTGGATCTCTGGCGACGACACCTGGTGACGCTACCAACGACGTCGGCGACGTCTTCGTTCCGAAGTGACGGACCGCCCTGAGCAGGAACCGGAGAGACGGCACGAGTCGCCTCTTCACGTAGTCGATGTCGCACGATTCGAACCCTGGCAGGTTGCTGTAATCGACGATCGAGAAGTTGTATTCGTCGTGCAGGGTCGTGAACAGCAGTGTCAGGCAGAATAAAGTCTGCCGGAGAAACAAAAAAAGCGTGTCGGTGAATCCAGTTGCGTGTACGAAATATCCGTTGATAACCATTGAACGACTCAAGGGCGTATATTTCCAACTGGTGGGTTTTGTGGAACCCTAGGAATCCTTAAGAGAGCTTTTCTTTTTGGAAAGGGAGTTCTTTCTTGGTTCTGAGCTTATTATAAGTCGTAAAATAAAGATTAGTGGTTCTTTTTTTTGTTTCGAAACTAGCAGTGAGGATATTTAAGAAAATAGGCTTACGCAGAATTTTCTTAGGGTGGGGGGATTCAGTTTTTTTCCCCTTCTGAGGGGTTTTTTACGTTTTTCCTGCAAAATAACACTATAATCTTGGCTCAAGGTGGGGTTAGAACCCCCCCCCCCCCTTGCGTACGCCAATGTTTAAGAACCATGGAACTTATGTGAACTTTACAGGACACACAGAGCCGTCTCAACGCATCAGCCCAACCTTTCACGGCCCTGGGGCATAGGTGGAGATAGACTTGAACGTCTGGGGGGGGGGGGGGCCGTTATGATGATGGTAATGTCAATCCATATATACGCATAATTTATTAGATCAGTCGGTTCCACGTTCGACGATGGGGGGGGGGGGGCATGGGAAGCATTGCAACCCCCTATCTCCGCCAGCGCATGCCCCCTTATGAGATGAGAATAAGAATTGGTTCAACTTTTCTAGAGTTAGCATGTAGGTGGAAATTGATTCAGAAAAATCAATTTGCCCGGGTGCCCATGATGCTTTTGAAAAGTCTGCAGCTGCATAGGGGGAATCAACGATATCAAGATCTGACGTTATGATTTATGGGAAAAAGTACTATATATATATGTATTATCACAAAAATTAGAAACTTTGCCTGGTTTTAATTTATACAAAAATTGCCACCTTTTCAAGACAAATAAATTCAATTGGTCGAATGGTCGACGCGTTTCGGCTCTTCAGTGGAGAGCCGTCAGCAGGACCTCGTGGTCAGAATTCACACGAATGAATCGTCAATGGGAGACTGATTGATTTTCTTTTGAACCAATTTTAGAAGGCTAGGAGCTGGATCCTTATTAGCCCCGTTCACAAGTGCAAGATTGGGGGTCGCTTTGGTGATAATTACCGGCATGACAACTTTTTTCCCCTCGTAGGGAAGAAAGAGGTGGGAGAGAAGTTCATCAAAAAAAGCCCATCTTTCTTGGGGTGGATTGGAGGTCGACACCGACCTTCTCTCCCATAATCCTTTGCGCCGCGAAAACTGCTATAAGCTCCTTCGTCAACCATCTTGAATCAATCACTTCCGTTCAACCTACGTAACAGTGACGACTTCCGGAAAGAAGAGGGGGGATTACCGGCATAAACTTAACGTCACGTGAACGGTTTGTAGCGAAAATCCCCGTTACCGGGAAGTTCCCGGGATGTTTTAATGTACATGTGAACGTGGCCATTGAGACAAGTGTATATAGTCCATCGTTAATTAATTTTTCAACCGACTCTTGATAGATGGATTTATCAAGTACAACAATTTGGCCACCTTTGTGAGCTTGAGTGATGAAAATATTGTTGTTTCGTTTAAGTTCTCGAATGGCAGAGATCTCAGATTTCTCAAATGGTGAAGAAGTGGTTTTTAGATTGGCCGAAAAACTGAAGAGGAAATTAAATGCCGAAGAGATTCTTTTTGATCGGGAGAAAGTTTACTGTTGAGAAACGACCGTTCGATGGCGCAAGAAGTTTTGTAGGACAAAAATGAGGTCGGGTGATGTGAAATTAAGTCCGTATTCAAGTACTTTCAAATGGGCATCAGACAATGTTTCACTCGAAAGATTGACAACTTTTGGAGAATTCGAGAAGTCAGAAAATTTATGAGAACGTTTTTTTCGAAGAACTTCTTGCAAAAAGCTGGGTGAACTTATTTTCCAAAATTTCTTGATGTTGGCGATACACGTGAAGTGCCCGGTCGGAACGATCTTGCGTCAAGTTGGGCGAAATCGTCACGAGAATGTGCGAGAGAGAGAGATGCAGTTTGTACAAATCCAATTCAATTTTAGCAAGATTGCAACGGTGACCATGGATGATCGATCGCAAAATTGCAAGTCGACAATTGAAAAGGTTGCGTTTGATGCGAACGGAAACAGGCTGATTGGAAAAAACTTGTAAAAATTGTGGCATTACCTTGTGATCTCTGCAACGTTTCAGGAATGCAATCTTGTTAAGAATCCGGAGTTTCTTGATACGGAGGGCACAAAAGTGGTTGATCGAGTTCATATTGGCGAAGTCCCAGGAGTCAACGGACGTAGTATGAAAAGAAAGCACACGTTGGGCTTCACACGACTCATTCGTGTGAATTCTGACCACGAGGACCTGATGACGGCTCTCCATTGAAGAGCCGAAACGCGTCGACCATTCGACCAATTGAATTTATTTGTCTTGTGGTGCCCCCAACATATCATTTTTGAACGGATGAAATGATGCTGTGCCAACCCAACGGCGGCAGGGACACCCCTGTAGGTTAGATAAAAATGCACAATTTGTGTACGTTCCATGGAACAGACCTGTAACCATGAAAGGCTAGCTGTCTTTCAACTATTAAAGGTTCCGCTAGAGTTTTTACGTGGGAAATCTCTGCTCTAAAAGATCATAGGCGTAAAGTTGCACTCGGCCGATAGGCCAGCACCAATATTTGTTACCATCTCCATATACCTATACCTATAGAATATATTGGGATTGAGCTCTTCCTCCCCCCCCCCCAATAGTTTGAAGCTCACCAATATTTCCAGTAAGTTTATGCCTATGCTAGGATGTGTGATGATTTAAGAGTCGATGAAAAGGAAATCTAGTACATAGGAAAGACCATAGGTGACCTTAGAAGCATACTTCTAACTAGAAAAAAGCATCCAAACAACGTGTAGACCTCAGATATGTCATTCATGTTGAGAGGGGTTGTATAGTTATTAAAATACAAAAACTTACTTTTTATACATACACCCTGTCCTCAAAAAACCCAGTTAGAAAGTTGTTGCCCTTTCTTTCCTGAGGCCAACAGAGAAAATCCCACGTTTCTAAGAGCAATACTCACTGAGATATTCGAATTCAAAAAAATGGGGGAAAGTTGGGAGAAAAAACAGCGTAAACGAGGGAAAGAAGCGTTGTCCGTTAGGTTGTGCTGGTCTTTCCAAACTTTTCTCAGATTTTCGAATTCAAATACCTCAGCAAATATTGCACTTGGAAACGTAGAAGACAGGGCAACAACTGTCTATTTGTGTTTTTGGGCACAAGGGGACCATATAAAAAGTTAATTTTTTATTTTAATAACTATACAACCCCTTGCGATATAAATGACGTATCTGAGTTCTACACGTTATTTGGATACTTTTTCTAACTGGAAGTATGCCTATCTATAGGATCAACGGTTCATCAGTAAAATGTTGCCAAATGTTGCCTTTCCTTACTACCCTGTATAACGATATAAGAACACGGTACAAACCTCTGCTTTTGTGCTGCTCGTGGCGCTGGACAGTCCGGCGCCGTACCTCAGAAGAAGTTCCGTTTTGACGGGGTCGGCTCTGAGTAGAGCGGTCTTCAGCGGGAAGAATTCGGGTGTGGTCTGCAGGTCGACGAGCCTCTTCTCGTCTCCACCGTCGTAGAAAGTGATCTTCAGCTTATTGCTCTGCTCGACGAAAAACTTTTGTAGCACGTCGTCGTTGATGGTCCCGTAGCGCAGCAAGGTTCTCGGCTGGTTGCTTCGGAAGGATATCCTGTTGTGTATCACCGAGAAATCTCCCAACAACTCCCACACGCATTCTAGGATCTGGAATAAGCACAAGAACGCACAGACATCGTCAACACCCTTTGCTCAGATGAATCGGGGGGGGGGGGAGGCATCAACCGCTGACACAACCCGGGCCATATTTGATCCTAAGCGGATACAAAGGGTGGTGATAAGAGCGATAGTACTCCCCCACTCTGTAAAAAATTGAATTATATTATTGTCATAGACAGAAAGACGGAGGTGAAAATTCACCGCACCCCCCCCCCCGTTCACTATAAGCTCCCTCGGTGATTCGCCCCACCCCTTGAGGAGCCTGTTCCTACTTTCGACGTTTTAGCTAGGCCCTGCGGGCTACTAGGGTATGCTACCGTGCCCCCTCCAATCGGGCTTTTTTTTCCTTTTTTCAAACCAAGCCCAACCAACACCATCTATAGCAGAAGGCCCCCGCATGAAGCTCATGACGTCACTGAAGAAGGTCTCACATATAGCCAATGGATATATAGCACCATCTTTACCCTTTCTGTCGTCTGCATGCTCCGGTTTGAAGGAATGGGGAAGAAAACACAACCAAAATGAAGAGAAGATCGGCGATACACGCGGCACACGACGCATTTGACTTCTCTAGAAGCAGTCCATCAATCACGCCCGACGCAAACCGCTACGTGAAACCTGTTGCACTCTGTAGGAAAACAGTCGCACCGCTACTCCTATTGATGAGAGGACGGCGTGTCGCGCTGGGCGATTCACGTTGCGCACGGTACAGAAAACCTTCTCCTAGGAAAACCCGGCTTAATACCCTTTTTTGCCATCATCCCTTCCCCTGTATTCACCTATGCCCATATCGATGTCCCATCGGACTTATGGTAAGTAACTGTTTGCATTACTTTTACTATAGGTTTTCAAAAAATGTCTGCCCTCCAAGAGTGGTCCTTGCCAGAGTATTTCGTGACCTTTGAGAGTATCTCAGTCAAATCCATCCTAACATCCAAGACACGATGTGATGGGAGGGGCGAATTGTGTAAGTTCCTTTGATCGCCCCGTACTTCACGGGACATGCAAATTTTACCATATTAGGCTTTTGAGGAAGGGAAGTCGTACCAATCGTCAACCTCTGGATCCCCGCCTGAGCGGAGGCTGACATCTTCAGCTTCGAGTAGAGTGGGCCCAAAGGCAGGGCTGACTTTTTTCTTTTTTTTTTTTTGAAGCCGAGCACAACTCAGGTCTATCGCCATGGGCAATTTTCTACCTAGTGAGTTGTGCCGGAAGTGTAAGTATGTGTACCTAACAGTCTGAGTGCGTATTTAGTGTTGTGTGATTTTTTTTAGTGCTGCCATCTATATCTCAGAAGTGAAGTGAGTGTAGTGTAATGACTGAATATTTGTACTGTTTGTAGGACTGTTGCTCTCTGTGGCGAGACTTTAACGGGGAGATCGGCTCGCATTTGCGCCTTGAAGTTGGGAACCACAGAAAACCAACTTCAGCCGACCACCACTGTGGTGACGGTGGGGCTCGAACCCGGGTCCCCGCGATGCGAGTCCGTCATTATGACCACTCGACCACCACAGCGGCAGCAGGGCTGACTGGGCTTTGGCCCTGGGTCCCAGGAAGATTCTTACCTTTTTTTTTTTTTTGTTCTTCACATTATAAATTCACTTTGTGGGGGGGGGGGCGGCGTTAAAAATCCCAGTCAGTAGGGGATACATTACCGAAATACATCATTACAGCCCGGCTGCAATATGTGGGGACCATGGGGGTGGAGGCGGATATCTTCAGCTTCGAATGGGGTGGTCGGAGGTATCTCCACACACAACACACAGCTACAAAGAGACAACATGCACACATAGCGCGAAGGCAGACGGATTCAGGGCCGTGCCATCTAGGTCACATGGGCACATCTAGCTACAGCCCGGGAGTCTCAAGACAAGAGGGACCTCACAAAGACGAGATATGGTTGAATTTTTTTTAGAATTTACCAGGTAGGTCTTCAGCCCGAGTGGCGCAGCGATAAGATGCTCGTCTTACACTATGAAGATTACCGTCAAGGTCCTCAGGATCGAATCCGGGCGTAGAACGTCAGAAAAAACTTACTGAGCTTGGGGCGACCACCGATAGATGGCACCTTCATTTCCCACCAAACTCTACTGGTTGGAAATCCCCGTATGGCGATATACATTGGCGTACGCAAAAGGGGGGGGGGGGAGTTGGGGTTCTAACCCACCATTGAGCTAAGATTATAGTGTTAAACCCTCCCTCGAGAAAATTCTGCGTACGCCTATGGCGATATATGACCGGAGTGGGTGTGCGATAAAGTAGGTAGGTCCTCAGAAAAACCACTTGGACCTCATGATGCTCTTAAGACGGCGATGTGCAGGAGAAGCGATTTATTGAGCATGTTCTCCCATCGGATCATCCTGTTATTTTACGGCACCCTCAAATTTTACCCCATATTATTCGGCTTTCGGGAGAGGAGATCGTTCACCTCCCTCTGAATCCGCGCTTGAGCATCATGTGTTCAGCTCCTACAATTCTGTCAACAATTGGTATTGATTGCTATGCAAGGCCATGAACCCCCCCCCCCCCCCCCCCCATGCTGGGCCATGCTTCAAACCAACCCGGTATTCTTTTAAGATTCTCTTTAAGTTATAGACGCTGCAGGGGCTGCACTTTTTCCTACCAAGGGATTCAATCCTTTAGACGAAAATCATCCGTAAACAAAACCTATCAATCCACTCAACACGGTAAGTACACCAGTTCAGAGCCCGCGAGTAGTAGAGTCATGAGTATCCGGCCCGCGGACTGAAAAGGTCGGTACTAGAGATATACGATAAAAACGAAATTAAACTACTTGGATCACCTGTCCGACCACTTCACCATCTTTGATCTCATACTCGACGCAGAAGGAGGTGAGGGCGTAGGCGAATTCTACTTTTATTTCATAGTTGAGCGGTCTCCTGAAGAGGTTCCTCTGCAACTTGAAATCCTCCAGAACATCTTTCAGTTCGCATATGAACTCCGCTTTGTCCCGGGTGTTATGAGCAGCTCTCAGGGTCCTCAGGGCGTTCGGCAACCATTCTATGTCGGGACTGACGTGAAGCGGGATTAGCGACATCTATGAATCGTATATGAATGACTATTTCTACTGAAATTTAGAAGAAAATCTTTACTACATACACATTTAATGTTATCTTACAGAATTTTGTGCTCCTAATCAACGTGCCTGATCAACAGATATAATATGAACTATGGCTGAGCTAAGCGTGGAGGCTATCTAACAAAATTCTTTCAAAAAATGTCTGTTATAATACAGTTGGCGTGGATTGTTGGCTGTGTTTTTCAAGTTGATTTAGGTAAAGTGCGAAATGCTTCCCAATTTTCTAGTACTGTGGGTGATACGGCAAGAGTGCGTGCTCAAACTTTTGGAAATTGTGGGCCACTTCGTTGATGTGAAAGAACGGGTATCAAATGCATAATGGCACCGAGCGACAGGATAAGTTTTCGTTTCTAGTTGCGGCACTGCGGCACCTCTGCCCATGGGACCAAAGATTTTGTCTGCTTATGGGGAGGTACAATATACAGTGGAACCTTGTTTGTGTGTGTGTAGGACTTTCACATTTATACGTGCTGCGGTCACAATTGGTTCCTATACATTTTAATGTTAAAATTCATATGTTATTGTGTGTAAAAGTGATGCACCGGTGGTTATGCATTATTTTTAACCGTACATGATACGTGCACTGCACACATTTTGCAATCAAAATTTAAATAAGTGTGAAGAAAATAAAAAAATTGATAACACACACATTATCAGTATTGTAATGTTGGCTTTCTTCACACGTATCGACCAACAAAACCAACATTGCCACTCGAATATTCACCATCCTAGATCATAGTTAAGTTCAGTTATTAAGTAATTAATTGACGATTCGTCATATTTAATAACACGAGCTTGGGATTAATCATAATCTTAGTTGAATATGGTAAATTCTCGGTGTATGACTAAAAATTAATAAATCAGAGTTTGGGGAAAAAATTAGTTTGTCTGATTTTACTGTCCGCTATCGAGACGGGGCTGACTCCGCTGACGGGGAGTGGAATGCATTAAAGCCCTATTCCACGGGACTGGGGGAATCACAAAAGTGTCCGTTAAAAGGTGCCCGTTAGGGGAGGTTCCACTTTATACATATTAAATGCACTTCTGTTTTGGTTGGGACATAATCGCTGTTCTTTATTGGTACAGAGGTATCATCTGTGGTGAAAATGTACAAGTAGCGCTTCCAAAAGTGAGCGTGCACCTGTCCACATTTCCAAGTTTCGGAATCCGGTAACCCTATGTCGAAAGTCGAAAAAAAAAATGTTGTAGCAGTTTTGTTTTAATTAGAAAACCAATCCGGTCGCGGATACTGTGCAGTGACGCCATGGGGGATGTGAACAGAGGTAAATGAGTAGTAACTGAAGTGGCACAAGCGTTTGCCTCACCTTGGAGTTTCTGAATCGTGTAACCAGAGGAGCATTTATGGTTTTACTGCCTGTGGGCCACACGAATTTCCCCCCCCCCCCATTCCAGTTTCATTTTCTTGACCACTCATTTCTCGAATTCACCTTCCTCTACGAAAACCCGCTTGTGCCCCCCCCCCCCGTTACTACGTCTACTACGTCTGTATCTCTGTCACTCTTTTAATCACTCACACGCTTACATGCTTCCCAAATCCTGGAGCAAGGCCCTCTGTGTTGGGATTTTAGGAGAGCCCCCAACTCAGACGTTCCACAAATCCTTCCATAGTGAATTTATAGCATGAAAAAAAAACAAAAAATTATGGTAATTGTCCCAGACCCTAGGGTTGGAGCCCTGTTAGCCCCATACTTGTGTGGGGCCATGCAGGGCCGGTACCAGGCATGAGGTGACGAGATGGCCGCCTATGGCGGCATTTTTTATGGCAGACTCATTATAACGATGTTTTCACTCTCGCAAATTTTTTAACACCGAAATAATTTTGAAGGGAAAGCACAAAAAGTGGATAAATAAACGCAGGTAAATGCAATACTTTTCAGTGTTGAAATGATATTCAATGCTTAATTCATCTCAACGCTCCTCCTTTCTTGCACTTCCAAAATTTGCCACCTGTCTCTAGTCTAGAAAAGCCGATTTCCGAAAAATAATTTGGTTCCTTTTCTTTTTTGTTAAAGATCTTTTCACTCCTATCACAAAATTGACTTTCCTTTCTTTTGTCTAGGGGCTTAACTAGGGGCTTAGAAGAGTGCGGACCACTTCATTGACTTGAGGTCACGGGCCACTTAATTAAGTGATCTGGAACAGCGCTGCGGATTACTTGAGCGATCTGCAACTATGCCGTGGGTCACTCAAAAATCTTTAAATGCGCCGCGGGCCAATTAATTGATTCATGAATGCATCACGGACCACTCAAGTGATGTGGAACTGCACCGTGGTCACTCAAATGATCTGGAAATTAGCTTCGGGCCACTAAGTCATCAAGAATTATACAGAGAAACCTGTACGAAACAGAACGTCAATGACAGAAATTAGATTCCGTTTTAGACAGATTTCTGTTTATAAAGGTGCAAATTAAAGCACTAATCATTGAACAGACTATATTTTGATTCCGCTGAAGACCGGTTTCCGTCTCATACAGTCAGGACCGTAACTAGGGTTTTTGCCGTCCGGGGCAAACATTACTTTGCCGCCCCATAACTTTAAAATTCGGTAATTTTGTAATGGTGTTCTTTGTTCCCACCTAAAATTGCCACCCATAAATTTTGCTTTCTATTTTATTTGTCTTTCTAATTTACATTTTGTCTATAAAACACCGTAATTCAAAAAATATATGTGATAGACCTTAGATTTTGGTTCATAACCTCAACAATATATAGCAAAATATCATATTAAAATTTCGTAAGGATGCAATGCATCAATTTTTACAAATCATGTTTTAAACTCAAGTAAAATGTCAAAAATAGCATTCTTCGTAAAACACGTTTAAAGTCTTTATTCGCGTATTACTTGTATGTAAAAACGCAACACTAAAGTGAACGTAACTTTGATTCTAAGCATCATATAAACAAAACAAGGCCCGTTTTGGAATCACAACAAACAGGGCTTTTATAAAAAATAAAAAAATGAAAATCCATATTTTCTTCCAAAATGACGTTTTCAACGTAGTCGGATACCTTAACAGAACTAATAACACATAGTTTAAAGGTATTTTCTTCCGATATTTTAATTTTTCACTAAAATATTTGAAAATATTTTCAATTTTGGATCGTCTTGGAGATGGAACGGGCTCCCTGTGTCCATCTCTCCTGCGTTCGTCTTTGATCCTAAACTCTGGACTGCTACTTCGCTAGAAAATTTCACAGCAACATATAAATAAAAAGGTAGGAAAAACTTAATCATCATGCTACGCGTATACAGGCCAATGTTTTTCAACCACCGGGCCCTGGCAATAGTCAAACCAGGCTGTGAGTTATTCATCATTTCATACTTCGCCATTCATTCCCAATTAACCGTCGGACCGGGCCTTCCACTCAAAAAGGACAATCCTAACGGGCCGCTTGCTTCCAAAGGTTGAGAACCACTGGTACAAGCACCATAACGCGGAGAATCACGATTTCAAAAACTAGGAAATGAGGAGAGTGGCACTTGTGTTTTGAATAAATAAATTTTGTCCTTGGATTTAGACAGGGCCGTCATATGTATGTGTATATATATACACTGCTGGCCACCGTAAATGCAACACCCTGAAGGAAGCATGCAAATAATATGAAATTTACAACATGCATTAGCGGAGTACCCCGCATCATCCATACCCTCCCCCTTCCCCCTTGTCATCAAAAGTCAGCAAATCGGGATCCCCCCCCCCCCCATTGATGCTGACGTTATACTTGAATAACCCCTTATCTAAGGGGCCTGGTGCATCTCAATAGTTTCAGACACGAAAAATATTTGCCCGATTCTATATACACTGCTGGCCACCGTAAATGCAACACCCTGAAGGAAGCATGCAAATAATATGAAATTCACAACATGCATTAGCGGAGGTGAGATATGCAAATGATTAGAATTTCAGCGCAGACGCACTTCGCGCGCGCCTGTGGCGCCACTTCAAAGCGCTATTTAAGGCTTGGAGATTTCGACGATTTGAAGTACGGCAATTGTGTTTTTCTTGTGGTTTTTTCAAAAAAACGATCATGTTTTCTACGATGTCTCGTAGAAAACAGCGATCATCTTTTGATCAAGTATCCGAGTTCGACAGAGGAAGGATAGTGGCCTACCGAGATTGTGGATTATCTTTCAGGGAAATCGGTAGTCGTGTTGGACGAAACCAAACAACTGTAATGCAGATGTGATCGTTGGATGCAGGAGGGTACGACGGACCGACGTGTTCGATCGCATCCACCTCAGTGCACCACTTCACGTGATGACAGGCGTATTGTGCGTATGGCAGTGACGGATTGCTCAGCCACATCACGAACCATAGCACAGCACATTCAGTCTGTACCGCATCATCCAGTGTCTGCGCGTACCATTCGACGCCGTTTACAGCAGAGTGGTCTGTCCGCATGACGTCCATTGCTTCGTCTACCCTTGACGCAGAACCACAGAC
This sequence comes from Pholcus phalangioides, assembly GCF_987345545.1. Classification (NCBI taxonomy): domain Eukaryota; kingdom Metazoa; phylum Arthropoda; class Arachnida; order Araneae; family Pholcidae; genus Pholcus; species Pholcus phalangioides. The sequence goes on along the minus strand of NW_028301615.1, from coordinate 216,835 downwards.
GTCTCCGCCGCCAATGGTGCGATGAAGGAAGGATGTGGACGGCACAATGGAATGAAATTGTCTTTACTGACGAGTCACGCTTCTGTCTGCAACACCACGATGGTCGGATTCGAGTCTGGAGACACCGTGGAGAGAGGATGCTGAACAGCTGCGTTATGCACCGCCACACTGGTCCTGCACCGGGTATTATGGTATGGGGCGGTATTGGATATCACTCTCGCACTTCTCTAGTACGCATTGCCGGTACTTTAAAAAGCCAGCTCTACATCTCCGAGGTGTTGGAGCCAGTTGTCCTTTCTTACCTTCAGGGCTTGCCCACAGCCATATTTCAACAGGATAATGCGCGACCACCAAGGGCGTAGCGAGGGGGGGTTTATGTTGAATTTTAATTCGCTATCTGATGTACCGCATTTTGATGTGCGTAAGGAACCCCATTTTTGAAAAAATTGGGGGCCCGAAAATAGCGGGGGTTTCTTATACACGGATAGTCTTACAGATACATCTTTTTAACTTTTTTCCAAGGTTTAAGACTAGAAAATCAGGGGATTACATATACACGAGGGTTTTTATACACGTTGAAATACGGTATACGTGCTAAATAGCTCAATTAACCATTTGATGGGCATACATGGTTTCAAAACCCTCAGGAAAAAAATATAAACAGGTGCGCCCACTATGGGACTACCCTCCCCCTTCAAAGAAGGGTTAGTATATTGATTTGATATATTTACTCTCATCGGGACGTTTTTATTTAGGAAATTCTCTCGTGACATTTTAAATCATCAACGTTACCCCCCCCCCCACTTCCAAGGGGGCCGTGATCAACATTTTGGGAACCACTATATTAAGGTAATACAGGCGAAGAAAGAAAACTCTTTTCAGATTAATATTCTTATTTATAATTGTAATTATCATAATTTCTGAGTGGGAAAATAATTTCATCCTTTGACTTCAATAAAGAATAAAAATTCAAGTAAGGTTCGTGTAAAAAACGGAAAAACCGGGGCACTTTCGCTAAAAAAGTCGGGACGGCCAAAAGAACATAAAAAACCGGGACTGTTCCGAGAAATACGGTACGTATGGTCATTAGATAAGGATAAATTTTCTTCAGCGGGGTGATCGAGTAATAAAAGCGTGATGATCAGGTATGAAGTGTTGGATATGAAACCTAGATGGCAGCATCAACTCCACCTTCTTGTCAAATATTTCTAAACAGCTGAGTGGCAACAGTCACTCCAAAGTTGATGGTTTCCAGATCTCTTTGATGTTTATGTGAAGAAAAAAAAAAGAAATCAAAAAAGAAAAATGTCTAGACATTTCCACTGATTAAGAAAAAGATCCCTACGTGACACTCATGTCGATGCATTGTGCCGATTCCTGACATTGTCTTTTATTTATATTTTTACATTGTTAACTTTCTTTTAATCAGAATTTGAAATGTAAGTTGTTGAAAAGTATAGCATTGTTGTGTTTATTGTTAATTTATTAACCATATATGGTCTTTGATCATCATTTGAAACAAATATATATATTCACCAATATATTTGAATTGCTTGCATGTTTTTTTTTATCAGCCTTTATTTGATCACTTTGTTTAATGATCTTTTTTAAAAAGATCTCAATGTTTATTGTAGGAAAACTTTTATTATTATCATTATTTATGAAATATTATGGCAGCCTGTACTTTTTGTATCTTTGGCGGAAGGAAATTGTATCAAGTTTTTTTTCCCCCTTTTAATGATATATTTTTTCAAGCCTTGAAGACTATAAAGTTTTCCATCGTATAAAGTCTTTTTCAAAAGTTGAAGCACCAATCAGAGGCGGATTTGTTGTTTTTCCAGCCTACAGGCCACACAAATTTTGCTGCCCTTCTCCTATTCTAGTGTGGTTTTCGGGTTCTCACATTCTATGAATTTGCCGCCTTGGGCTATAACCGGCTTAAGGCAGTATTCACCGACATGGTTTAAACTGTAGTCACAATTTTTGGATAGATTGGTTATAACCTAAATTTAACCAATCTGTGTCGATCTCTTATAAAAAAAATTGTGACTAGTTTAAACCATGTCGGTGAATATCGCCCTTAATCCCCCCTCTCACCCCGTAAATACACCTCTGTCTTTAAATCACACACATATTTTGCACACTTTCTTGGTAACTCCCATGTTTGCACATTCTATATGTGACTGGTATATGCTTGTACACTTTTTGATCATCCATTTTGGTTATTCATGAACCTGGTCCCTCGCTCACTCACTCTTTTGGTCAGTGGTGTCAAAGCTGGGGTTGCTGTGGGTGCTCAAGAACCCCATGGTAATTTATAGAATGGTTCGGAGCAGTGAGCACCCACTAAATTGATTCGGAAATCAAAATTTCCTTCTCATTAATACAATACAATACAAATACGCCGCCACAACAGGCAAATTGCCCAACGAGGTGGCTGACTTAAGAACATCATGGATCCCCGAGCCATTTTTTGGAGGCCCTACCTACTACTGCTACACCACACATGCACCCCCTTCCCCCCCCCCCCCCCGCGGAACCCCCCAACGAATCGGTACATGCGGGAATGTGCGTGAACGTGTAGTGCAACCTGACGTAAAGTTTGCTTCTGTGTAATGCTGTCACCTGCCCCCAGTTTTAAGGCCAAGACAAGCACATAAGTTCCAAACACTTCCGACTCTCCTCCTTTTGGTCACTCCCATGCTTACACATTCTTCATTTCACTCTTTCTCTCAGTCACTCATACGCTTGCACCTTTTTTGGCCACGCTTTTTGGTTATTTACTGATCTGGTCCCTCACTTACTAGATCCTTTTGGTTATTCGCTGACCTTGTCCTTTGCTCTCTAGGTCACTATTTTGGTCACTCCCATGCTTAAACACTCTAGGCCACTGTTTTGATCACTCCTATGCTTTCCACTCTTTAGGTCACTCCTATGCTCATACTCTCTAGATCACTCATTCTGTCACTTCCATGCTTATACACTCTATAGATTGCTCTTTTGGTTGCTCCCATGCTTTCCACTCTCTAGGCTACTCTCATATTCATACAGTCTCTGGTGGTCATATTCATACAATCTAGGTTGCTAATTGGCCTGGTCCTCTCACTCTCTGAGTCACTCTTTTGGTCATTCACATGCTTGCATGCTTATTTTGTCATTTTCACACACTCTAGATTACTCACCGACCTGGTCCCTCACTGTAGGTCCACCCTGAGGATATCAGAGCTACCCATGCCTGTTAGAAGAACTACTAGAATAAGATATCAAGTACACCCAAACAGTGACCTGATATATCTGTTTAGACAGGAGAAGCTAGAGTAGTCGAGGATAGATATGATCCATGTGAGCTTACCGAGAAGCTGATTACAGGTAGCAGTTGCCGAGTGTGATGAATGTCTTCTGGACCTGGATGAAATCAAATTATGTGGCGCAGCGATTGGACCAGCCCAGCTCTTGTGATTGATTCAGTTACTATCAGTTAATGAAAAGTTTCAGTGAAAATCCCTAAAGAGAAGCTGTACAAATTTTATCAAGAACTATTCTAGATTATGTGATTTATTTACATTTATTTATGATTTTTTGATCATACATTTTATACTTGTTTACTGGCGAAGTGCATAATGGTACCTGCCTATGTATGTATATCTTTACTTTATCCTACTTAATAAATAGTTAGGTTCCCCGAAGGCACCTGAGTCCCCTGGGACAATGTACTTATATCACCTAATGTGACTCAGCCTGGGTATCTGTTGATGCCTATCATTCTGCAGGTCACTAATTGATCTAGTTACCTCGTTCTATTGACCTCATCACTCTTTTGGTTACTCTCATGCTTTTCACTCTTTAGGACACTCCTATGCTTCTAGGTCACTATTCTCTAGGTCACTCTTTTGGTCATTCACATATTTGTACACTGATTTTGTCACTCACTCTATGGGTCATTTGTGGTCACTGGACTTGGTCCTTCACTCCATCAATCCCTTGTTCTATTGATCACTTGTTTGGTCACTCACTAACCTAGTCCCTCACTCTCTATAGAGCCATAATCATGGGCCTATTGGCAGATTAGGTGTATTAAATGAATGTGCAGCTTAAGCTTAGTTATCGAAAATTATAATGCCAAACTCATTCTGTATTGACTTCAATACGGAAGAAGTAAAGATATACATACATAGGCAGGTACCATTATGCAACAAATGAGACTTTAAAATAAATCAACAAATGGCCTCAGCACCTTAATCAACAAATGAGACTTTAAAATATCACGAGAAATACACACTATAGCTGACTTCAATACAGAATGACTTCTAATAAAAATTTGTCTTGTGTACCCTACACTTGTCAGACGGTTATAAATTTGGTATGTCAGCTATAGTGTGTATTTCTCGTAATAGTTTAAAGTCTCATTTGTTGATTTAGGTGCTGAGGCCATTTGTTGATTTGTTTTAAAGTCTCATTTGTTGCATAATGGTACCTGCCTATGTATGTATATCTTTACTTTATCCTACTTAATAAATTGTTAGGTTCCCCGAAGGCACCTGAGTCCCCTGGGACAATGTACTTATATCACCTAATGTGACTCAGCCTGGGTATCTGTTGATGCCTATCATTCTGTAGGTCACTAATTGACCTAGTTACCTTGTTCTATTGAGTTCATCACTCTTTTGGTTACTCTCATGCTTTTCACTCTTTAGGATACTCCTATGCTTATATATTCTCTAGGTCACTCTTTTGGTCATTCACATATTTGTACACTGATTTAAATCGGATTCACATCTTGTAGTTGAACAAAAGCATATTCTAAGTGTGATATGGTTTTTCAGTTTATAGGCGTTCGTTACTCCCGTTCATCATGCAGCCGAAGCTCTTATTTATCCTCATCTTATGCATATGCATTCATTCATCGTCTGTGACATATGGAGAGGTCTTCACAGCTGTCGTAGACCTAGAGAAGTTGCTCTACACTGAAGGCGAAATCGTGAAGACCATAGAAAAGTATCTTGAGGTTGAAGAGAAACGGTTACAAGAAATCAGGAAGTAAGTGGAAACTTTTTTTTTAATGATAAGATAGTGAATGGCATGCCGAGTTATATTGCAGTGAGGAATATACGTAGCATGTGAATTATATTCCTAAATTTGGAATCTATCTGAACTTGCTGCTATGGGCTATAGTTCGCTTCATCCCTCCCCATAAATATGCATTGTTGTGTGCTGGTGGTTTTAATGTTTTGGTCTATTTGTTACAGTGGAACTTTCCATAATGGTTACCTCTGAACAACGGCCAAAATTTTCTTGGAACAATTGTGATCCATTCATTAATATTAAGGTTAACCTCCTAACAAGGATTTCTAAATAATTGCCACTTTCGGGAATGAAAAATAAAAGATAAATGTTAAAAATGTAAAATTATGTTAAAAATAGCCCTGCATATTTTCTCTGAAGGAATTTTTCTTCCTTGAACCCTACGAACATAAATATAAGTATGGCTTTTTGCCTATGTATATATTCGTCCATTGCATTCCAGAAGCATAAATGTGAAAATTTTCCCTTTTTTATCAGCTAGTTGGTTACCTTATTTTGCTATTTGTAGCCTCATTTACGTGTGGATATAAAATAACCTGGGATGTTACCGGTAACAGATTTTCGTCACAGCCTTTTTACTTGGCATTTAGTTTATGCCTGTATCCCCTCCCCCTTCTTTCTGGAAGTTGTCACTGCAGTGAAGCCTCCCATAATGGTCATCTCAGAACAACAGTAACTTCTAACAACCATGACCACATTTTCCATGGAACAGAACACGTCCTATTGGATTAACATTAAAGTCAACCTCTGAAGAAGAATTTTTGAGTGTGCGAAATTCATGCATATTCAATGAAAAATAGTGCTGCAAAACAGCTTCTTTTAATTAGTTATAGCATTGATTCTTATATATATAACTATGCAGGAAATTAAAAAATTTAATATTTTGAAATACTGAACCTCTTAACGATAACCACCTCCCAATAACTGCCACATTTGCTCAGTCCCATTAGTGGCTGCTATTGGTGAGGCAGTAGCAAGAGGGGTGGACCAGAGAGTCTGATTTCTTCCCGAAATGTTAGAAAATGCCCCCTCCTCCAAAATAAATATCTGGCTATGGACCTGGTTATTATGGGAGGTTTGTACTATATATTTCTTTTGATTTCACTTGCTTCACCAGTAGTATTGAACATTTTAAATTCTAGCATGTATTGATATCTTGTTGTTTTCAGGCTAAAAGATGATTACGGGAAACTCCATGAAGTTGCATCTATCGACAGCAAGTCTTTCCTAGCTAATCCAATCAATGCATTCGTACTAGTTAAAAGGCTGACATCGGACTGGAAAACTGCTGCGAATCTAATGTTGCAAGGTGAAGGGAAAGGTAAGAAACATTTCTAGTGTATGAAGGCTGAGATTTGTGTTTGGAATCGGTCAAATTTCATTTCATCTCAGTTTGGAGATCATAATTTTTTTTCTAGCTTAGGATCAGCTATAAGCATAAGCAGAGATAGACTTGAAATACTGGGAGGGGCACGATGATGATGTCAAGGATGAGGGAGTACGTGGATGGTGATGTAAAGGCTGGGGGCACAATGATGATGATGTCAATTTATATACATTCCTTTACGTGAGATAAGTCAGCTCTGTAATTGGCCCATGGGGGGGACATGATCATACAAAACATAGTAATGTCACTGAAATGCTATAACAAATTTTAGTAATGTAGTTTAGTTTAATGTAATGTAATATTAGTTTAATGTTATGTAATATTAGTTTAATGTTATGTAATATTAGTTTAATGTTATGTAATATTAGTTTAATGTTATGTAATATTAGTTTAATTCTTGTATTACACCGTATTTTTACTTAGTAAGAACACAGGACCCTGCCTGCTTATGAAATCCTGAAAAGTTTCATTCAAGTAAACATGTTTTTCCTGAATGCTTTTTTAAATGCAGTCAAAATCTGTTTTAACAAATATCGTTATAGCAAAAAAAACTCGTTTAAACGAGCACTTTTCTAATCCCTCAGATAAGTTTACATAGGAACAATGGAAAAACCTGGAATTCCTTTATAATGAAATTTCATTATAACCGAAGGGATTTCTCCAGTCTCTTGGAGGTCATTATAACAGGATTCGACTGTATATGTTTCACTGCGTCATTTACTCCTTTACATTCTATTCCTTTTAAAAAATTCATTTAGAATTTTTTTTTCATGAAATCATGAATATGTATGATTTATTAATAGATTATATTCATTCAATAGCTCTCATCGAGAACATAACCCAAACCAGAGATGATTTGAAATTTCCGGAGGATGAAGATTTAACTGGAGCTGTAGAAGCTTTACTTAGGTTGCAAGACACATATAAGCTGGAGACATCCACGCTAGCTCGCGGGCAGATATCAGGGACCAAACATTCTCATGAACTTTCAGGTTAGTTTGCATATACAGTTCCCCCCCCCCCCCCAATATTTGCGGTTTCCATATTCGCGGTTTTTTCCTTTATTGGAATTTTTCTTAAAATACTCAGCAATCGTCGTTCACGTGTTTTATTTACAAAATTTGAGTTGTGCTTGTTTAGGATGGCTCATTTTTCTAGTGCTACTGATAATGCTTTGAAAAGGTAAATCAAAATGAAAACTTGACAAGAAAAATTTGATATATTGACTGCTTGGCGAAGTCAATACCTTCTGTGGTCCGCCATTACGGAATCAACGAATGTTCGGTGAGTTATATCAAGAAAATGGAATCTGAAATTCGTTCAGCGGTAGCTGTAGCCGCACCTGTGGCAGTCAAAACTTTGCAGCACCTATGGGATCCATGTGTTTCACGTACAGAAAATGCTGTGTTTTGTGGGTACAAGACTGACACAAAAAAGTATTTCAATTGATTGTAATATTATAACAGAAAATGCGAAAAATTTTACTATTCCATAAGGAAAGGGCTGGTGAAACGTCTATTCCATCAGAATCTTATGCAAGTAAAGGTTGTTTCATAGGTTTAAGAAACGATTCGGATTGTGCAACGTAAAAAGCACTGGCGATCAAGCCTCTGCCGACCAGGAGGCAGCTAGAAAATTTAGAAAAATTTGTAGAAAACTATTAAAGAGAAGGGTTATGCACCTCACCAGGTGTTTAACGCTGACGAAACTACACTATTTTGGAAGAAAATGCCGCAAAGAAGTTAAGCAACAGGAAGAAAGCGAGCTCCTGGTTTTAAGGCAAATAGAGATAGACTTACTATGTTGTTTTGCACAAATGCTTATGAGTACATGATAAAGCCCACCATCATTTTCAAATCTGCGAATTCGCGAGCTTTGAAGGGAAGGATAAGCCAAAGCTCCCAGTATTTTGGACGAACAATAAAAAGGCTTGGACTATGAAAACACTTTTCCTGAATTAGTTTAAACGGTTTTTCGTTTCGGAAGTCAGGAGGTACCTTGTTAGTGAATACATGCTATTCAAAGTTCTTTTGATATTGGGTTGACCGAGGAGGAGTTAATGCAGCTAACTGTTACTGAAACTGAAGCAGTACCAGATAAAGAAGTAGAAGACAAGTTCACCACAAGTAACATAGCGAAAGGGATTCGCAAGCTGAAATCAGCAATAGATTATTTTCATAACATAAATCCCTCTATTTTACGTTCTTCATATGTAGAAAAATTAGTAGAGGAAGCCTTGCCAACATACTCCTACATACTTAATGATATGAAGAAGACACGACAAACAGAAAAATGACAACAACAACAACATTCTTTCAGAAAACATCGCCAACAATCGCTGCATCCTCTTTTACATTCCCTTCTACCTCTGCGTCACCCTGCTCTTTCTCATGATATTCAATAAACGAGATATACAATGAAAAACCTATGGTTTCTGTTATTCGCGGATTTCCGTATTTGCGGCCACTCCCGGAACGTAACCCCCGCAAATACGGGGGCCGACTGTACACTGAAAATCCAATAATCACCTATAATTATGATATTACTCTCTGGTTCAGATGTACTTTTCCTAGTGTTAATATATTCCATCTAAAATTATAACTCCTTCATAACAATACATTCCTTCTGCCCCCCCCCCCCCTCCCCAGAAGCATATTACAGTGGGGCTTAGTGAACAGGGCAGCAAGTTTGGGAAGGACTGAAAATTTGGGGAATGACAACAGTCAAGAAAATTAGTAGAATTGGAAAAAAGTAAAGTGAAATTTTTATAGGTCACAGGCAGTAAAACCATAAACTCTCCTCTGCCAAAAGAGCAAGGTCAGTGAGTGACCAAAACATTTTGCAAGTATGTGAGTGACAAAAAGAGTGACCTAGGCCAAAGTATGTGCAAGCATGTCAGCGACTGTGAGTTAAAGATTGATGTAAAGAGTGAGGGACCAGGTCGAAGAGTGACCTAGAGCATTTGCAAGCATGTGAGGGACCAAAACAGTGTGCAAACATTTGAGTGACCTAGAGAGAATGGGACCAGTTCAATGAGCAACCAAAAGTGTGACTTATAGAGTGTGTGAGCATAGGAGTGACCAAAACAGTTGCCTAAAGAGCAAGGGGACTGAGGATTCAGTGAAGGACTGAAAGAATGACCAAGAAAGCGTGCAAGCATGTGAGTGACCAAAACAATTTGCCAACATTGAATAACCAAAAGAGGGACTTTTTTTTAGCGTATGAGATTTTAGATTTTTAGATTTTTAGTATTAGATCAGTGAGCAACCAAAAAAAGTAACCCAGAGAGTGTATGAGCATTGGAAAGATCAAAAGAGTGACCTAGAGAGTGAGGAATCGTGTCAACAAACAGCCAAAAGAGTGACCAAAAAAGTGAAATGGCATATTTACATGGGTAGAGGCTAAGCAGGCTGTAGCCCAGGGTGGCAAATTTGATGAATGAGTGATCAAGAGAATTTCACTAGAATTGGGAGCAAGGCAGCAAACCATAAATTCACTTCTGCTGTCCCTTGAGTACCCTTATACAGATTTTTTGCTGTATTACTCTTGTACAGTTCTTAAAAATCATTTCTTCATTCATGTGTTGTGATATATATATATATTTCCAATTAACATTGTTTTAAGAACTTAGAAACTGTTTCTATACAATATAACTTGAATTGAATCTTCCAGCCCATGACTGCTTTGAACTTGGTCGACAATCTTATAATAATGGTGACCATTACCATACTATTCTCTGGATGCAAGAAGCATTAGAAAGGGTCGATGAAGAAGACGAGAAAACAGTGAAAAAATCTGACATACTAGAATATTTGGCATTCTCTACTTATATGGTGTGTATAGAAATCGGACATGTCACATGTATATTAACTTTTACGCTGAATAGGGAAATCGCTCTACATTCTTTTACTGAATTAGATATTTAAATTCTGTCATGTCTGTTAGGAAAAATAATCAGTTGAAGTGATGTTTATAAAATGTTGAAAAAGTTTAGTTCATAAAAGTCATCATCATTATTAAACATTTTAGTTTGATGTTGTTAGTGTGCTAACATCAGTGTTTATTATTTTACAGCAAGGGAATACAAGACATGCATTGAAGTTGACCAATGATTTACTTGAGCTTGGTGAGTTTTTGTTGTGAAAATTTGTATATATTTTATAAAAAATTTATGTACAGAAATTAATTTTGTTTGTATAATTTGCAGCTTATGCGTTAAAAAATTTGTTCTATCATCATTGTTCATATCAGCTATTATTATATCATATGCCTTAATTTGTCAGCCAAATAAATCTATCAACCACCTTTCCACCTTTCGAGTAGAGCTGCGGGTTCAGACACGGCTTTACAGATTACCTTCTACTCACAGACAAAACAGATTAGCTACGAGTTTGTCTTCTCTTGAACACTCTCACATATGTATACAAATTCTTATGGTAAAGATTGATGCAATTTTATAAAAATAAAACACCACAAGAAACTCAAAGACCAGATTTTTTTAACCAATTTCTGTAGTATTGAGAGAGTGAGTCTCCTGTAGCTCCGTAGTTGATTGGAGCAGTCCGTAGAAACTACAGAAATCCGTAGCAGTTGACCACTCTGTGTTAAATATATTCGGCACAGAACTTTTTTTCTTGTCACTTTATATTCTAGTTTCTGAAAAGCTGCCACTCTGTTTTTAATATTTTCATCAATACATTTTTAAAATTTGCTTGAACAAATTCTCATTTCTGAAGGAAATGTTCTCCTCGTGGCTGTCCCTAGCCCATTTTTAAAATTTTAAAATGATATTCTATCTTAAAACGAAAATATATTGTATTTTTTCCAATAACATATATTTGTAGAGCCTTATACTTTCACATTTCATTTTTTTTTTTTCAATTTTAAATATTTTTCATCACTAGTTTATAGCCAAATGAAAAATTTCCACAGCTTTGACAGACTCAAACCGCGTGTGCTTACGAGGACATGCATAGTTCTCTGCACTCCTTCAACCAAGTCTATATCCCTCCGTAGGTATGGTCTCCAAAACCTTACAGCATACTCCAGTCCACGACGAACTAAGCCTTGGAAAAGCGGAAGAATGACTTTAGGAAAACGCGAAGACATCTTTTTGAAAATAAAACCGAGCATTCTATTTGATTTTTTACCGCCGCTGAACAATGTTCAGAAAACCTAAGTCGCTCGTCAATGAGAATTCCCAAATTGGTCACCTTAGTTACATAATTTTTATTTATATTTTTATACAAATACAAATTTATCTCTCAACATGGTTAAATTTAAATTAACTTTTTTTAACCATGAATTTTTAACAAACTTTATTGCTGACTATATTTCATTCATCAGCAGGTAAAGAAGTGTCCCTAAGAATTTTTTTTTGACTTTTTTTTGTTGACATTTATTTTTCATAATTTTTTTCCCATTTCTTATCTAATTTCGTGAGAATGACCCATATCTGTATTTCTTGGTAGAGATTATAGACAGCTGTTTATTATCTGAAACATTTCTTTCCCCTCCTGACAGTCTTTAATTAAAATATTTCAAAAAAATACTTCACAAAAAAATATTTTTTAACGATAATAAGTGGTGTTTGTAGATCTGAATAGAAGAATCACCATTTTTTCTAAAAAAAAACCTTACCAGCAACTTCATTGCTTAAGGTTTCATTATTGGTAAAATTTACATATATAGAATGAAAAATGAATTATTACCCTCAAAGTAAAAAAAATTGAATGCTCAGATTATACACAGGAAAGTACGGTATTTTATTTCATCAAATGAATTTTTTTACCATTGTCTTATTAAATTACTTTTTTTTTCCTCTCCCAAAGATCCGGATCATCCACGAGCAGGTGGGAACAAAGTTTATTATGAAGACGCGATAAGACAAGCTGCTTATATGAAAAGAGGAGATGATGGTGATGTTGAAATTGATAGCAAAATAAGTTTTTCAGAGCCTAGTACTCTGAAGGATGTATCTGAGCGTGAACGTTATGAACAATTGTGCCGTGGTGAGTCTGTTGCTGTAAGTATTATGTATTATTTTTTCCCCTGCAGTTTGAAAAATTATTTGCATAAGAAAAAGAAACTTTTTTTAAATTAACTCATCTAGGTTGAAACACGCCAATTTCGAAGAAATTCATTTTTTTTTTAGAATATTTGTGTCTGAAAGAGTTTGCAAATGTAACCAATAAGAGTCTAAAAGAGAGAAAATTGGTTGAAGCTTGTTTTGGCTGTTGTTTTATGCAAAATTTTTTGAAGTTAGATTTTTAAGTTTTGGCACTCCTGGCATATTTTGCGCTACAATATGATCTAACGTATCAAATACTCTTTCATGTTTCAGCCATCTATGAACAGCAAAGATTTGAAATGCAGATATAGAACATTTGGGAATCCAAACTTGCTGTTGCAGCCCGTCAAAGAAGAGGAAATGTTCAAAGCCCCAAGAATAGTCATTTATCACGACGTCGTCTCTGATAGAGAAATTGATGTAATCAAAACTTTGGCCTTACCTAGGGTATGTAAAATATTATTTTTGTATTTATCATATGGGTGTGTTTTTTGTGTTATATAATTTGTACACATATACGATGTCTGTTATTGTAATGTATTTTTAGAGCGCTGTTGACCTCTCCAAAAAAAAACTTAGCTAAAAACAGAAATGAGTAGTATTTCATGTTTATGCCTAATATATACAAAGTCCTGTATGCTACATGAATTTATATTATTAAACTTCTGAGAAATGTTTTGGTAGATGTTTTCTGAGTTGCTTTGCTGTCATTTGAGTCTTGATCCAAGTAAACACACAATGGTTATTGACTGAAATGATAATTTGGGTTTTTGTGCTTTTCTGATTTTGACCTGCAAGTGCAAAATTCCCTTCCTCTTCAAACAAAAAAGTGTCGCCATAGCTATGGCAGACCCACAACATCCAAAAAATATATTCTTTACACATTCATCCTTTGCAGATTATGATAATAGATGGCAGCAGCTGCTTAACACTAATCAAACACTAGGCATAACACACACACTATTAACCATACCCCCCACAAAATACAGTGAGATCTTGATATAAAATACTCTTGGGAAACAAAAAAAATATTATGAAGGGATTATCATTATATCAAGTGGCAATTTAAATTTTTTAAAAATGTTAAAATTATTAAAATTAAAATTTGTTAAATTTAACATTAGACTATTTCCAAACAAGACTTGAAGAGTCGTTGTAGCGAGGTTTCACTGTATGCCCACAAAAATCATCTCTTTCTGAGTTAAAATGTTAGTGAATCACCTCAATGGTGATAAATAAGCTTTTTGGGCTACCCAGAAAGGAAGGAGATATTTTCCCATTATGTTCATTTGAAATGTTTTAAAACCCATTTTGGAGTTTTTCCCATAACAGTTTTAATTATTCTTACAATTTTACAAATTTGAAAGAAGTCATTGAGACTCGAAAATTTTTTTAGTATATGATATGTATGTTATGGTAAATGTGATAAATCCAGTGATTGTGTGTAATTGCTGGCTATTATATGTAATTACCGATCATTTTGGTAAGTTTGATCAATTTTGCAAATTTATCACATTTACCGGTGATTATGCATAATCCATAACTCGTATTGTTAAAAAGTTGGTTATCATTAATGGATTATTTAAAATTTACCTGATGTTATGCTCAAACTTCAATCTAGTATGATAAACTTCAGAGGTATTGTCAGATTTATTTGCACATGTTGATACATGTGAAGAAAACCAACATTACAAGACATAATTTTTTTTGTTTCTAACTTTACACTTATTTGAATTTAATTTAATTTTTGTGGAAAATTATGTGTAGTGCATGCATCATGTACAGGACGAACTAATAAATGGTAGAATTTAAGTGATATTTCCTCCACATAATTTTTTACATATTTATCATACTAACTTCATTTGTAATTTATGTATAATCATCAGAAAAAGTTATAAATGTATTAAAATTTATCAAACTTACAAAGGTGATTGGGAATTATGCATAATTACTGCTGGCAAGAAAAATCACCAATTTATCACATTTACTGTAACATATATATGTTTCTGATAATTTCATTGTACTGTGGGCTCATTTTGATGGATTAATTTTAATTTTCTTATTACAGTTACAAAGAGCCACTGTTCAGAATTATAAGTCTGGAAAATTAGAATATGCAAGCTATAGGATCAGCAAAAGGTAATTATTATGTGTTTTTCACAAGCTTATATAGTCTATGTAGGGTTTTTGTTGATGATAGGTTTTTTTTCTAAGCTACAGTAGTCATCTGTTATTTGTTATGAAAACTAATGATGAATTTCGCTGAACCTTGTCCAACCCCTGAAAAGCAGTGTTCTCTTAAATGTGCATCACAGCTGGGGAAAGGCTACTGCCTCCCTTACCAGAGGCAGGGGCCCAGTTCAAAACTAATAGCGAGGCCTAAGGTGTCTAAATAATTTTGGGGTCCCAATTTAATATATGTATATTGTGGGAGAGGGGAATCAGAGCATCCAAAAATTCATGTACTCCTGTTATTTCAAATATACAGCAATGCTGAAAAATATCCATTCAAGAAATATAGATGCAAATAAAGATTTTGGATTAGAGAAAATTATAAATCGAAAGAAATGATTCCAGAATTTATGAAAATTCCAAATTTGTTAAAGAAATAATTCAGTAATTATTTTTTCCAGACGAAAATGCAGAATTCCAGAATTATTATTTTTTAGATAAAACTGCAGATTTCCAAAATTGATGAAAAATTCAGAATTTATGAAAGAAATTATCATTACTGTAAGTGCAATGCCTGGTGCGACCACACCTGCTGGACACCCCTAGGGGCGGCTATGGGAGGGGCACAGAGCCATAGATTTGCATACCTAAAAAATTAGCACTTAGACCAGCGCTGCATATGCACCAGTGACCTTTCCAGCAAGAGACAGAAAGAGTATGGGTTCTGGCAAAAAAAAGGGATAGCAACTAACCTTGTTATGAGTGGGTCATTACTACTAAATTAAAAGATAAATTTGTTCTTGATATATTTGGAAGAATGTGCTAGGGTCACATGCTTTATGATGTTCCGGGGATACATTCCTGAGTGGTTGATCAAGGATCATCCTTCATTAAATACTTTTTTTATCTTTGATAATATGGTTTTTTTTTTCTCTAATTTTTCATCTTCATGGAAATTTCATCTGTTTATTTACTTTTAATGGTTTTTTTTAATGTAAATACTTATGCTTATTAATTGTGAATAAAATCCTAATTATATTTTTCTCTTTTCTGGTGTTGATATAGTTCATGGCTTAGGAATTCAGATCACCCTGCCATTGCTCGTATTTCAAAAAGGGTTGAAGATGTAACTGGATTGACAGTAAGCACAGCAGAAGAGTTGCAAGTTGTTAACTATGGAATTGGTGGGCACTATGAACCACATTTTGATTTTGCAAGAGTGAGTATGATTCTTCTAAAGCATGCTTTATCTCCTCTCCCCCCCCCCCCCCCAATGTGCTGAGTTTTGGTCAAAACTTTTATGCAATATCCACAGAGCTCCCACTCGTCCTACTTTTTGATAAATACAAATACAATTACCTCCAATGTACCTGTAAATAAACATCAGAGCTTGTTATTTGCACATTGTGCTTTTGAAAGTGGTCTCGAAGGAGTGTCATTCTTAAAAATCTTACATGCCTTCATAATTTGCTGTGCATTGTCGAAGAGTGTCGACAGATTGTACTGTGGAAGACTCCAAAAAAAATTAATATATATTGTGAGGAAAGACAAAAGAATTATCTGTGGTTGCTAGTGCACTGTTTTGGCCAAAAATTATTTTTCTTACTGTCATTTCTGCCATTTTGCTTTGACTTGAGTCAATCTTTTACTCAATACTGTTTTTCAGTATTTCAAGTTTATTAACAAACACACTTGTCTGCATGAAGTGCTATTGCAAACTGAATAGCATGGGAGGGTTGCTTTCTGTGTACAACGTCAGGCACTCCTAGTCATCCACATTGCTTGCTGTGTGTGCAAGCAGCCCAAGTCACAAAACTATTCCAGACGTTTTAAAATAGCTTATAATTTAAATCGAGTCCTGATTCTTCTATGTTTATTTTAAACAGTCAAATGGTTCTAGAATTGTATTTGATTGTTGTAGGATCCCATGAAAACGTAGCGTTTTTTGAGCTAATTAATTAGATAAGTTTTTGGAAATAACACCAGATTTTCTGTTCCACAGCATTATACCCTTGGGTGAATACCAGGGATGTAATTAGGAATTTTTGTGGGTGGGGGCAAACAGGATTTTTCTGCCCCTTCCCCACTGTAAAATTTTATAATAGTTTTTTGTTCTTCCCTAAAATTTGCTGCCCATTTAAGTTTACTACCCAGAACAGTTGACACCCCCCCCCCCCCCATTAAGTGTTATGACATGCACTTCAATAAGCTGCAAGTAGGGAACTTGTTAAAGCAGAGTTATTTTCATTTGTTTCAGTAGCATACAATGATAAATATTCACTTCATTTACTATTTATAAACATGCTTCTTCTCAAAATGTGTAAAATTGAGTTACATTGTTGTAATATTCTCTCAACTATATTTATCTCTCTACAAAATAAATATTCATAACCACCTCATGTGGCAGTTTTTTTAATCACATGTAGCGAAAAATTTATTAAGCTGGGATTACACTATAAAAGTTTAATAAAAAATCTTTTATAAAACTTTTGAAATTCAACACATAAGCACATTGGTTATATTCACTCGAATGTAACCAATAGGCTTACTAGTTGTTTTTGCAAGTTCTGTAAAAGACTTTTTATCAAAATTCTATAGCGTAATAGCCTTAGGTATATTCATAATATTTATTCATTTTTACTCTAGAGGGAAGAGAAAAATGCATTTCAAAGTTTGGGTACTGGTAATAGAATAGCAACATGGCTGATGTATGTAAGTATTAGACCGTTGCCCTCTTTTTTCTATATTTCTGTGAAAACATTATAACTCACGCAACACTACATTTTCAGTTCCAATAGATACACAATTTGTGATTTACATTATTATTGACTTGCATCAATTTATATTGTTACTTTTTTAAACAAAACTTTCTAGATAAGCGATGTCGATGCTGGTGGAGCAACAGTCTTTCCACAGATAGGAGTCACTCTTTGGCCTGAAAAGGTAGTTTCATGGTTTTCTTTATAGATAAATGTAGGTAATCTTGGCCACAAAAATGTCGTGAAGCTTCAAACATGACTGTGATAAGATACCACTAAAAACTGCAATAATTTTGAAATTTCTCCCATTTAGTTTTATTTTCATTGAATGTGAACAGACATACATTCTTTTTCGAACAAGAATAAAAATTATTAAACACAGTAGTGCTTCATAATTCTATATGAATTAGTCACCAAGTTGGTACAAAATTGTGGCACAATATTTTCCATGTATATATCTTTCCTGCACGACTAATTTTGCTGCTATTTAAAAAAAGGTCGCTGTATAATCCCCAATGTCATGTAGCCTGCACATGCAAATTTCCATTGCTATATTTGTGCTACTGGTGGGTTATCAGGACAACGATTTGAACATGATTTAAAGCGAGTTTGTTATACTTGTGGTAGCAGAGTAATAACTTTTTGTCAGCTGGGGCAAGCACGTATTTTGGCTCCCTCCTTGTAGTGTAGAAGGTGCAGTTAAAAGGTAAATTTGGTGCCCCCTCTCTAGTCCACCTGCTCGCGGCCCGGGATGGTAGTCTTGCGTTTCTATTCATGGTAGTGACGTAAGTGGGAGCTTTTTTAAAATAGTTAAAATTTTATTGTTTTACACTGTTTATATTGCAGTGTTTATTGTTGTCTGGAAGCATTGCTTGTTGAAACATTCCCTTATAAGACAATCAGCTGTTATTTTGTTTTCTTACAGCATAAATTGAATGTTAATGTAAATAGAACTGTCCCCGCTGCCTGACAGTTCAGTGGTTAGGGAGCTAGCTTCTGACTGTGCCGGTCTGTGTTCGAATCCCGGTTCGGACATGGATGTCCACTAACAAATTCCCTGGACAGATCGTAAAGATATCTTGGGAATACGTGATGATCAAAAAAAAGAAATTAATTAAAAATTGGCAGTCGTTCAGATAACCAGCCAGTACCACTTTTATTTTAAATTGTAAGGAATGGAAAGGGGGCAGAGGGTTGTGTTCGCCACGCTTGTTTAAAAGATATCTATCTGCTCCGAGAAATTCAGATGTTTTTAAATTACAGTGGATCCCACTTATAACATTTTTCACAAAACCTTCATGAAAAACACAGCTAAGAAAATGCTTTCAACGGGAAATCTAGATGAGCATTGTTAAATACAAAGCAATATCAATTTGCGTTGGCCACAAAATTGCCCATAGTGCCATCTGGCAAATAGGGTTAGCTCCCCGGTTTGACTTACCCTTATACATTTTGAATAACTCACTCTAGGACAAGATTCCCCCCCCCCCCCCAACTAGTTTGATGACTAGTAGGGGGAAGAGTAGGGTAGGAAGTAGTGGTGATAATAGAGAGAGGAAGAAGAAATCTCGTTTTCAGAAAACACAAAATTTTTGTGTGCGATTTCCAGATACATACGTGCAATTGGTGAATATTATCTCTTTTCAGGATTTAAAAAAATTCCCTTATAAACCACCCTTCAGACTTGAAATTCCTCTTGCATCCTAGGAAACAGCAATAATTTGACATTTCAAATCCCGTTGAAGTAAAGGAGAAAAAATAAACTCGAAAGAAATATTGTAGATACGTAAAAAATAATAATTTCACCTAGCAAAGGGGCCTTCTGAAAAAAAAAGTTAAGGTAAATTTAAGATGAAATGAAAAAGCACCAGAAACCATGTGGGAAGGGTAAAAAAAATGTAATGGATGCCACAAGAGAAGATGCATTTTATAGTAGTTTTCACTCCTCCTGCTTTGGCACAAGCATACAACCGATTTCACTATAAGTGACAATGCTCTATCCTCAACCGCTTACACTTTGAGTAAAATGTTCTAAAAGTGAACTTTTTGTAAGTGGGACCCACTGTTATGATCCAAGGTTTGTAGGCCAAAAAACACAATAGTTGGTTACATCAAACTACAGGTCAACAGACTTAGATTCATATCCTAGCATGGAAACATACAAGTGGACATTCTGAATCAGTTTAAATTTCATTGAATATAGTTTTTCTGGGATGTGGGTGTAAAAATGGCTGTGATGAGATACAAATAGTTGACACTCTGTAATGACCCCTTGTCCCGTCGAAAATGGATGTTACATCAGGTGGCTGTTGCATCAAAAGGTAAACGTACATGATAGTGTCTATATGAAAACATATGAGACTTACCCTACCATTCGTTGCAATGGTCTTAA
Source organism: Pholcus phalangioides (assembly GCF_987345545.1). Lineage (NCBI taxonomy): Eukaryota > Metazoa > Arthropoda > Arachnida > Araneae > Pholcidae > Pholcus > Pholcus phalangioides. The sequence goes on along the minus strand of NW_028301615.1, from coordinate 196,973 downwards.
TGTGGGGTCGTTGTAACGAGCGTCGACTGCATAAAAATATTTTTATATATATTTAGCGACTCAGAGGCAATCAGAAATTCTTGTTACCTTCGAGCATTAAAATCTTAATTTTATCTCATAGGGAGCTGCAGCGTTTTGGCTTAATTTACATCGGAATGGGGAAGGCGATATGCTCACAAGGCATGCAGCTTGTCCGGTACTAGCTGGATCCAAATGGGGTAAGATTCTATCATTTTAATACACAACAAAATGTTTTTTGAAATATGTAACAATAATGTGTTTGTATATGATTTCTAACACAAGTCAATATTTGCATGTTCATCTTGTCTATAAAATACAAGCTGTGTTTCAAGACAGTTTGATAGAATTGCTTTCTTATTTCAATGACTACTGATATTTTGTGTTATCACAGGTCTTATATATATATATCCTATTTCATTATCTGTAGTTGCAAACAAGTGGCTTCACGAGAGGGGACAGGAATTCCTTCGAAGATGTGGTCTGGCTGTAAATGACTGAACTACAGCTGGAAACGTGCAACAAAAAAAAAGTATAAGCCAGCTTCCAACACTTACAACCATGCTGTGTTTGGTTGCGTGGATGATGAAAACCTGTGCCAAAAATGGAGAAACATATTGTTTCGATAGCAGCTTTTTTATTATAATTTTCTTTTACCGTTGTTGTTTATGACTTTTTTGATTTTGTATGACTATAACCTGAAATGTGCCATCTTTTCTCGCCTGTGTTTTCAATTTTTCATTTTTATTTCGTGTTACTTTTTTTCAGATTTTTTTTTTTTACCATGATTGTTTTGCATGATTCGACATTTTTCCCCCTCAGAATATAATTGTTTTGCATTTTGATTTTTTCCCCTAAATATGATTGTTTTACGTGATTTGTTTTTTTTCTCCCTGGATTTTGTGCCAATCTTTTTAGTTTAGCTTTGTTGAGTTTTGTGTCATTTTCAACACAAGAAAAAGTATCTATATAAAAGTAATATTGTCTATGAAGAAATAAATATTTTATCCAATTTTAGCATTTTTTTTTGCATTTGTAAAAAATTATTTTTTGACTGAGGGAAAAAAAATTAAGAAAAAGTTTGTGGGAGCCTGAATCATGGGTATCAACAGCCTAGTTCAAAAGGGGAACCCAATATCCTGCATCTTGAGAAATCAGTATTTTAAAGAAACTGAATGAGTATCAGCTCAAATGTAAGGAAGGTGTATATACTGAGTTGGGAGTGGTTGCTGTTTTGTAATATGTAGATGTATTGTTCACTGGGGGGTTCTCTCATGGCACATGCGTAACTCAGAAAAATTCCATTTTCTGAGTTGCTGTTTAGAACTGGGCTATCGATATAATGAGATAAGGCCTTGACAAAAAGTCTCCATGCTAACCTACTGTTACAACAGTGTTTCCCAAAGTGGGCGATATTGTTTCCTGCAGGACGATAGAAGCTACAGATATTACACAGGATCATGTGAATTCGGAAGGGGCAATGAGAGAAAAAAAAAATGAATAAAGGGGCAATAGAACAAAAGGTGGAAACTACTGGCAAACTTTTTAAGAGCGGGCCAAAAAACAAAGAGTAAAAAATTTTGGTGGGTCAGACATAGATTCATACTTGCAATTTTTATGCTTAGAAGTGAAGTGGCAGAATGTGTTATATACTTTGAAGACTGCCGTGGTTTTATTGCAAAAAACAATGGTTTATGCATTGCAACTACGAAAAGATAAGTATATTTTAACAACTTAGTGCATGTGTTCCATATGCAAGTTTTTAAATATAATCTCAACTATATTTTCCATATTAAACAAGTTTTGTTGTTCAATTGTTTTTTGAAGCTTGGTATATATTTAAATAAAAACAAATGAATAGGCAAAAAAAGAACACCCTTTTTACCTATTTTTTTAATATTGAAATTTAACATTTCTATACTACCATTTTGAAATCTGTGATGGGCTGGATAGAACCTTTAACCTTTTCTGACTCGGTGCAGCCGTCTGAGAACACCTAAAAAAATTCATTTTTCACACACTGGAAATAAACTATAAATAAAATGGAAATTCTTTTAGGGATTACTTTGAACCCCTTCTTCATCAACACTGGATAACAGCACCACACAAGCCAATCCATAATTTTGGCCTGTGTGATTATTTTTTGAAAACACTCATTTTTCAAAAAAATTGATTCAAATTTCAGTTTTTTTTTTCAATATAAAGAACAACACTGGGGGAAAAAACCTTATTTTGTTCGCTGTACACTAATCTCTCTATTCTGCACGTTTTAACTATTTACATTCAAAGCTGGTCTAAAATCAAGTTCTGAATTCAAGTTTGGGCAACACCCACAAAATTAAACCAAGTCCAATCTTTACAAAACTATACCTGCGTTCTCTTTCTCTAGGCCTGAATAGACTGCCTATATATTTTCTTCGTGAAATTCCCACTTTAAAGGGTAGCACGCCGGAAAGGGTTAAGTGGGCTGTAGATTGCCCATCACTGTTAGAGGAATTAAGGATGCGTTTTAAATTGTAAATCACTGCAGTTTGATTGTGGCACATTGTTTTGGAACAGGTGCCACTTCACTATGTACTACATGACTGGATCAAATCTCAAAAAAATCTAGGCACCAGAATTTTTAGGCATCAAAATAATTTTTACCCAAAGAAAAGGATAATGCTTCTTGACTTTTTCGGGGCATACTGACCCTCTTTCATGTTGCCAGATATGCCGCTATAAATTTCAAACATTTTGTGCTGCTCTCATCCTGCAATCTAATAACACAAAAGAAAATTTTAGGTGCCAATACCATTTTTTAAATAGCCATGGCAACCTGGGATTTGTCCAGCCCTGGTTTACATTGGGGGTTCTTCATCCCTTTTGAATCCAAGGGCCACATTTAATAGGAGGGATGAATCAGAGACTGCCCCTGGTGACCTCGCAATGAAAAAATTGGGGTTAGGTTATATTTGTGAATTATATTTATTTTATGACATGAATGTCGCTCTCCACTTGTTAATACAAGATACACGGAAGACTGGATGTTGTGAAGATATTTATTATTTGAGATGTTAATTTTTTAAGGAAGGAAAAAACTCATCTCTGCCTCTACCGGGAGTCGAACCCGGGTCCCTCGGTTGCCGGACGAGTGCTCTGACCACTAAGCTACAGAGGAGATAGAGATTTTCCTTCGCTAGAGCGTATATATGCCGAACGGAACCGTGCAATGGACGGTGAAACCGATCAGCTAATAGCTCATGGACGACGAGCCACCAGAGGGCTATATATATGACATGAATGTCGCTCTCCACTTGTTAATACAAGATATAAAAAAATTAACATCTCAAATAATAAATATCTTCACAACATCCAGTCTTCCGTATATCTTGTACATTTATTTTGCAAAAAAAAAAAAAAGAAATCAACAGGTCGAAGGATTTAAGATTCAAATCCGGGAAATTTTAGTCTTTAATTCTAGAAAACAAGGATCAGAATGAATAACACTGTCATAAAGGTAAAGTCTCAAATTGCTGATCAAAATTTAGCCAAGAGTTTTAATTTCTTCATCTTAATGCTAGCTCATCAATGCAATGAATGACGCCAGGACTCAGAAAACAGATCTATCCCGTTGCTGAGATCTCTTCCAGCTCAGCTTCGCAGCAGAGCCTGGAACAAAGTGTGTGGACCTAATAGTCTGAACGAAATGATGGAACCTCTCTACTAATTATATGAAGTACAGATGCCGCTGGATACCAAGCAAAGATAATTGGAAAGAAAAATCACATTCTTCTGTGGGGAATCGATCCACCAACTTCGCACTTTCCGGGTGTGTGCTCTACCATTAAATTACAGAGGACATTTTCTTTCTTAAGAACACTTCTTTGTTTGTGCTGAATAGAACTGTGCAATAGACAGACTCCTAACTCAGTGACAGTTACTAACAAAATTAGCCTTCGAACGTAGCCATAGAAAACGAAACGTAGCCATAGAACGAAAAACTATGAATCTCTCTCCACTAATTATAAATCTGTAGCTTAATGGTAGAGCATGCGCCCGGAAAGTGTGAGGGTGGTTTGATTCCCCACAGAGAAATGTGAATTTTCTCTTCCAATTATCTTCGCTTGGTATCCAGTCATCTGTACTTCATATATCGTCTGAGTTAGCCCATGTTCTGCCATCTATATTGGAAATTGTGAGCGAAGTGTAATGATTGAATATTTGTACTGCTGTAGGCCTATTGCTCTCTGAGATGATCAGATCGCATCCCTGCTTCAAAGTTGGAAACCACAGAAAGCCAACTTCAGCCGACTATCAGTGGGGTTTGAACCCAGGTGTTCGTCACTATGGCCACTCACCCGATACAGCAGCAGTCCATCAATGCAAACATCCACCTTTTTTTTATAACTTGAACACAAAATGTGTTCAAATAAAAAAAAAACAAATTTCCATAATAAAAAAAATTCCCGCAAAATACGAGACTCACTTTATATTCTTTATACAAATTTATTGTGTGAAATTCAACTTCACAAAAAAAAAGAAAATGCTTTTATGAATACAACAGCACATGCATATCTGAAGTGTGACGTTACATGATTTTGAGCATATATTTTTTCCCCGGGAAGATTTCACTGTAACTAACAATAAAGGAAAAAAAAACGATACGATAAATATGCAACCGAAAGCCATTGGAACTAGTCATTGAAAATACACGTTAAGTTTTCATATATATATAATATTTTGAACTTTTCCTTCTTCCTCCACTTTTTTGCACTTTATACTAGAAACATCACAGTCCTATGCATAGTTAACGGCACAAGATATGAAGAGAAAAAAAATGCTGATAAAACAAAACTACTTTGAAATTGCTAAATAAATAAGTCAGTCAGCGAGTGTGGCACCACGATTATTATTTTCTCCTTGCCTTCGAAGAACTTTTCTCAGTTCATAGCGGAACGTTTCTTCAATGATTCAATGTACTCCTGCTGAGATTCGGCCAGCACTTTAGCCAAGATACTGGAATCTTCCCACTCAGTCAGACCAAAAACGGAAGGTGGCAACTCGTCCATGAATGATGCCGTCTCGATGAGAGAAAAACCGAGGCTACTCGAAGCACTGGATGCACAGGGCGATGGTGACTGCGTCATGGTAGCAGCAGCTGCCGTGTCTGCAGTTGGACTCTTCCTAGCTGCATAGCCACCAGAACTAAAGCCAGAAGTTTCCGCTTTAGGGCTCTCTGGCGGTTTTGTTTCCTTTTCCCCGCTGAAAGTCTCGTGTATGTTCGGGCTGGAAGATGCTGAACCCCCACGATTTCGAGGCATGAGTCGTGTGCCAGACTGAGGAGACATTCCTCCGGATACCACAGGGTCGACTAAACACGAGCTGCTAGTCGCCGTCGCTGTTCGCGTCGGAGTCTTTCTAGCCCTGCATTCATTCTCTCTCAGCCACTGTAGATATGATTCTCGAGCAACTTGCTCCTCGATTGCCTCGTTCGTCGCTTCCCAATCGGAAGCTCTCAACTTATCCTCCAGCATGGCTTGCTCCAACTCAAGGTTCTCAGAAGCTCTGATGGCATCTGTGATCAATGTTTTGTTGACGTGGTCAGGCTTGAACGATGGAAGACCCAAACCCACGCCAACAGTAGCCTTGTATGGATCGACAATCGAGTTATAATGCACATTTCTATGATAACTCAGGCGTATCGGCTCGTTATCGCTGTTCTGTTTGCAATGAAATATGTTGATTGGCTCTGTGCTGTAATGGTAAACTTCAATCTGCCGGTTAAACATTTCAGACAAGGCTTGCATCTCGACATGATTCCCATGAATATGTTCGCAGCGTTTCCTCTCCAGATATTTCTGAAAATCTTCCGTCACATACTGAGAATAGTGATCCGAGTTCTTGGCCATGTAATCCATGCAAAGCTTTCTCACCACCCCGTGCATCTCCTGGTCACCATAGATCTGGTCTGCAACCGCTCTAAACATGCAAGCTCCATCCTCGCCCATCTTCTTAATCGAATAGCCCTTCTTCACAAGCATATCTTCGAACTGTTTCTCCTTCGATTCCAATTCTTCCGGAGTGATGGAATCGAGATTCCGATCATACTCGTCTCCACTGTTATATCCAGATGGGTCTTCATTGTTATTGTCTGGATCAACATTCTGCGTGTTGTTCAATTTCCTATCCGAAGAAGTTGACTGGGTGTAGGAAGGTCCTGGATTGGGCAAACTGAGGGAGGTGTTTGCACGATGCGGGTGGTTCGAATGCGTACGGGCTTTCCGTGCGCATCTGTGAGGCGATGTCTGGTGTCGTCGCTTGGAATGACTAGGCCCTGTATCAGCATTGCTATACTCTGCACTGGGTGGACGGGCTGGGCGTTTCTCCTCACGAGAAGCGTGCGAAGACCAAGACGGAGGCGAGCTGCGATTAGTAAAGCCGAACCTCTCTCTGCCTTCTTGGGTATGATTCTGATGTGCATGAGCTTCAACGGGATAAGAATGATTGTTAGAGTCTGTACTCTCAGATTCGGTTTTCTGCTGAGAGGTCTTCTTTTTTGGCAAGATGGTCATCTTAGCTCTCTATCAGTCACGCTCAAGGAATGGCGAAGTCTAATTTTGCAAATAGTTCCTAGTCTATAGACACTCGTGATGTGTGTGCGGAATTCTGCGATCCTAAGTATGGCTCAAAAGCCACAGTTACCTTCTTGCTATAGGGGCATAATTTGAAGTCTCTTCACGAATGAGCACATTAAGCGTTACAAATCTGAAAAGAGAAATGATAGATATGAAAAATCATTTTCATGTCATTATGGAATGTCATCTCGAAAACTCTCAAAATGACAAATTTGTGAAATGAATGCACTACAAAAGCAAGTGTAGTTAGTACGAAACTTCACACATGGAAAATTAATATTCAGTGTTAAATCATACAAAGTTTCATTAATAGCAAAACACATCAATTAGAAGCTACTAATCATATAGTACAAGAGTGGATAAAACGGAAACTGAACAGCGATTATAACTTGGTTTATTTTTGTATAAGTGAGGTGACATTTACGTGTAGAGGCAGAGCAAAGGTAAGGCAACCCCTACTGTGGAATGGACTTGTCCTAGGTAGTCACACAGAAGAATGTGGTATGTGCTGGTGGTCGACCAACAGTATTGTCCAGCAGATCAGTTGTTTTTTCGTCTGTGTCTGCAACATGGTGCTATTATTTTTTTAATGACAGAAGAAGTTAGAATTTGTGAAATACATCGATGAACCGAGGGCAACACAAATTTTCAGAATTTATGTCAATGTGTCTACCAACGGGATAAAAGATCACCAAGACCTTGAAAAAACATAATCCATGGATTTAACTAGAGATGTAAAATTATTGGTAACAACTTTTTGGAGGATCTCTTAAAAAAGAGAAGATCAGAAGAGTATTTCAAAATATCCTCAGAAAGGACTACAATAACAACAAACTTCATCGGAAGGATTTAACTTGTGAATGAACACCTAAAAATATTTATAAAATGTTGAATGCTTAGGAATAAATTTAAAAGGAAAAAGGAAAAACAATAAATACTAAACTAATTACATTATTAAAAAAAACTATATTAAGTTTGATATTTCTGCTAGCAAATGTTAGAATCTGACAATCAGAGACAATCAGAGCTGTCAAATGGCGGAAAAGAACATTCATTGAATTTGACAAAAGCTGCCCCCTAAAATGATTGCAACAACAAGAACTTTCAGTACCCTTATTGCCAATAGAAAAAAGTGGGAAATAAAAATTTTTAGTAAGAGATTTGGACAAATATGCCGCTGCTATTCGGCCTATTCAACCCTTTTGTAGAATATTGCTTAGGGTATTTAGCCGAATATCTGTAAATCTAAATACATCAAACTAATTTTAAAAAATTGTGTTAATTGGAATTTTTCACATAAACTAAAAAATTTATTGATTATATTTCATTGTGTGGTGTATGTCTCCTCCGTGTAAAAAGGTTATGTCAAGGTGAATTTCTAGGAAAACTTGAAACTGAAAATAGAATCCTTCGGCAATAAGGAGGAAGTTAGCATGAATTATATAGGGTGATTCAAAACTCAAAGTACAAACTTTTAGGGGAGGTAGAACACGCAACAAAACAGAATCACATAGGAATGTATCACAAAAAAAATCATGTGCATAAGTGTGGATGATAAGAACTTTGAGCACTTGTTGTGAAATTTAATGCATACACATACTGTCCTTGTGTAAAGTATTGCTAAATAAAGAATTTTTTCCACCCATTATTAGCTTGTCATTTCTGCATCTTCGTTTATCGTCGAGCTGATCAGGTTGGGGTTTCTGGTCATACATTCCTATGTGATTCTGTTTTGTTTTTGTGTTTTCTACCTCCCATAAAAGTTTGCGCATTGAGTTTTGAATCACCCTCTATATGCAAGTTCACTAACTGAAGGATGTATCTAGACAGGATACGCCTATTGAACTACTGAAACAGGCAAAAGGGGCAAAAACATCTAAAGAAAATACAGAAATAAATTGTAAATTTCATGATGCACATTACTACTTGAGAGCAAATAATGGTTGAAGTGTAAAATTGGTAACAAGTGTTCAAAAAAAATTGATTCCGTGTAAGTAACATTAAAATACGTCATTGTTAAATTTGATTGTCAGTATCATGGCAATAAAAATCTTTCAATTACCAGTTTTTTAATATTTATTTAAATAATAGATTTGCGTAATTAAAATTCAATATCGCATTTAAAATTACAAATAATTTTATTTTTAATTGAAAACACCAATTTTTTTTGTGATGAATTTTAAGAAATTTGGTATTCGACCAAATCACTATTTGTCGCATCCCTAGTAAGCATACAATTTGAAGCTGTTGAATTCCAAAGCAGAACAGCCAAAAACGGTGACAGCTGCAGAATGCTGCTTGGAAAGAATTTTAAGAAAAAACTCCCCAGCGTAGAATAAACTATTGAGGGTAATTTCTTGCAGATGATTTTTAGTCAGCTGAGCGCTCATTGCAGAAAAATTCATGAAATTCTGCTTTGGGGTTTTTAAAGTAAAATAATAAAACCAACATGGCCGAACTGGACAACTAGGAATTAAGTACAAGTGATATAGAGTTTGAGCGTTTTGAAGTCCATTTGAAAGCAGTTTTGTATCTTCTCAAAATGAAGATAAAAATACAGTTCTTACTTCTTTGTAAATTTTGATTTTATTTCCAGCTTTGGTTTTATTTCTAAAAATTTGCTTTAATTTTAAAAGGATTTTTATCATAGTTGAAGGTTTTTAAGATCTTCAAAAACGAAAACTTTAATGAACCAACTGAAACCTTTCAACATGATCAACGGGAAACTATAAGTTGTCATCATGCAAGGTATGAAAAAAACATGATTTTTTTTAAATTTAAAAATCAGTTTATTTAAATTAATTGATAATTAATTAAAACAAATCTTGTTAATTATTAAAAATGCATATTTTTTCACCTAATCTATGTCCTGGAAATAATGGGGGTTTTTTTTCCAGTCATCAAAATTAATATACTTTCTACATTTTTTTTCTAGCATCATTTTAGAAAAAATTTAAAACAAAAAAAATTGTTGAAACACACAAACTCTGGTTTAAGAATCATATTAACAAGGATATATATATGCATCTTAAATTTTATCAATCAAAGAATAAGCATAAATTATGTTTTACAAAAGTGTTTAAAAATCAAATACCCTATTGTTCACACAATTGTGTTTGCAATGAAAGTAGCAAATTTTGTCCAAAGTGAATCAATCCTTTCTGAAATAGACAAAGTACAGTAATACCCCCGAAGTTATGTTAATGGGTGGGATTGGCAACAACTGTGTAAGTCTGGGTAAAGTTTTCATAGAAATATACATATAGATATTAATTAATTAGGACCAAATTTTAGAAAGAACATAAATCTGTAAGAAAAACTGTATGTAAGCCATAAAGACATAACACTTGTCTTTTTCTTTCTTACTATGACCACAATGCTATGGTACTCTTCTATAAAGCTTCATAAACTTAACATGCATTGTGACTGCAATATGATCTGGTAAAAAAGACTATTAAAGTCTGTATTTGCACTCTTGAAATCTGCAAAAATGAAAGTTGTGTGTTAAACGCTTTAAATGTTTTGATAACACCTCGACCCAATTAAAGGAAATGAACTGCTCGTGTTTGGAAGCAAGAAAACAGCTACGAGTTAAAGCAGACTACGTGCATTGTCATCTAAGAGCAATACATTAAGCAAAATTATTTTTTAAACTATGCGCTAAACAGGTATAAAATTGCTACTTTCTCTGTGAAAATAGTAGATATCAAACAAGCCTTGGTGACGAAAATAAATTTTTGCCAGCAAAATGCCTAACCCTTGAATAAACTACCAAGCAAACAACAAATATGAACAGCAAAAATCTGTATTTATGTAGCACGAGAAAGGTCCTTGGACCCAAATTAACTTCATGAAATAAAATTTTTCTTGCAGAGAAAAAAAAAAGTGTTTTTATTCATGAGCCTCCCCCCCTATTTTAGAGTGAATGCCTAGTAGCGACTCAGTATCACATATGGGTGCAGGTTTCTTGTTCCGCTCGATGTACAACCAAATGGTAATTCAGCATCAACTAAATGATAATGAGATAATGATAATAAACATATTCTATATTGACAAGATTGTTTCTTGTGCAATTAGTGGATGCTGTTATTATGACGTGTTTCAGACTTGTATGATGTTGCTTGATAATTTAAATGTTCTTTCACAGATTTAATGAGCTAGACTGCTTCAATTTTTGTATTAAAATTTCAAGTCTTATGTATAGATGGTATAAAAAACACACACACATCTACAATTATTTTAAACTAACAATAAGAGCATAGAATTTGACACTTTATAAGAAAACTAATTTTTCTACTTTTTTATATCAGGGGAAATCTATCGCCCCATTGTAATGCATTGAAAATACTTTTAAGCCCTGTTCACATGTGTAAATATTGCGGTAGCACTGGGTGTTCTAGCACCAGCTTGACTACTTTTTTCCTTCATAAGGAAAGAAATTGAGAGCAGTCATTGGTGAAAATTCTTGAAGTGGGTTTTAAACTCGCCTTTTCTATTTCCTATGTGAACGGGGCTTTAATGCAGTTATATCTAAGTTCAGTTCCCCGTATTTATCTGCCATTTTTACCATGCACGAAATCTAGAAATAAAGCAGCTAGCTGTCGTTTCTGTACTGTACCAAGGGATTAGGTTCAAGTCTATATTTACCAGAGATCTTCTATATTTCTTTTAACAAAGATCTCTACCACATTTCAATAACATGCATAAAATACCAGGTGATTTTTACTTCAATATCATTGAAGCTAAATGAAGCAAAAAATTTAAATTTAAACTTTGCAATTTAAATCAATTTTTAAAAAAATCAAGTGATTTAAATCAGCATATACCCCTGTGAGGTGGTTATGTAAAAAATTGTTTTGTTTTAAGAGTTTCAGGCAATGAAAACTAAATTATATTCCATAATATAAACAAAATTAGTAATTTTTTTTTAAAGTGTATTTCAAGAACACTTTCTCCTCACAATCTAGGCCTAACTACTTCCAAGAAGATGAGTAAGACAAAGATAAGTATCAGAACACTGCACCATGGAGCAGTATTATTCACTATGAAACAAAAAAGAAGCCCCCCCCCCTCCCTCATTCTTTCAGAGAAAGAAAGACATCTCCCGGGAAAACGCTGTAAAAAAACAGTGTGACATAAGAGCTTCATTGATAACTTTTTCAGTGAAAGACACTTTTTTTTTTTTGGGGGGGGGGGAGGAATTTTAAATTTTCTGTGACTTATATGATGAAGAGGTAGGTACTCACAAAATAAGGGTGTATAAATGAGAATAGAAATGACATTATTTTTCCTATACCTTTTGATGGGAGATCTCTGGAAACTGGGTCTCATAACTAAGAGAAACACATAAAGGTTAGTATTTTAGAGGAAGATTACTGTATCTATGACATTGTCAAGTTCAATGCAGCAACAATCATAAACACTATCGTGACATAAAAAGAAAAGATAACACACAGCTTTTATCAATAACATTAATCATTTGGATATTTCATGGCACTTATTAGAACAGCCGTGTTATAGTTAAACCATGGCCTAAATTAGAATCTAGATTTACCTATTCGCATTGTATGGTGAGAGCTATACTCACATGAGGTCGTAACTGAGATGTAATTCATATGTGATGTGAATAGGTATTCTTCCTATAACCATACCACTTGGCACCTTTTTATTTCCCCCTGGGTGAATTTTCTCCAAACTTATGCCTCCTGTTCATTTTTGTGTAATGTCCATGAATTTGTTCTTTTTTTTGCAACAAGACATGCAAAAAGAAACAAGTCAAAATGTGTCAATTTGGTTTCGGAAAATCCCAGAACAATCCCAGTCCCGGGCTGGACAAATCCCAGTAGCCATGGCGACTAAAAAATTGGTATTGGCACCAAAAAATTTTCTTTGTGTAGATACTAAATTGCAGACTGAGAGCAGTACAAATGTTTGGAATTTATCAGCCGAGTAGGCTTCTTGGCAATTTTTTTTCTCCCGTTTCTTATATAATATTGTTTTCTTAAAGAATAAAATATATCAATTTATTGAAAATTTATAATAGCATATCTGATAACATGAAAGGAGAGGAGATCTCAGCATGCTTTATAAAGCCAAACAAAGCATTATTTTGGATCTTTTTCTTCCAGTGAAAAAGCTTTGTGGTGCCAAGATATTTTGGCAAATTGTCCAGCCCTGGTTATAACGGAAGAATAAGAATGGGTCAAGTCAGTGTTTCCCAAAGTGGGTAATATCTCATCTTGATGGGCGATGGAATGGCCCAGGGGCAGAATAGAAACTACGAGAGAAAAAAATTTCTGAAGATGGGGGCGATAGAACAAAAATTTTGGGAAGCTATAGGTTAAGTTGTCGGTTGCATCACACTTTTGTATTCTTTTTTTGACCATGCATGATATCAGAGCTTGACAAATCCCATTACTATGGCAACTAGAAAATCTGTATTGGTGTCTAAAATGTTTTATATCAGATTGCAAAATTGGAGTCTAAAGATGACACAAAATTATTTGATTTCATAACTCTTTTTCATTTGTCAACAACAGAAGGACAAGTCATCAAGCCGCAAAAAAAAATAAAAACACATTATTTAAGAATATTTTTCTCTGACAAAAACTATGCTTGGCTTCAAAAACATTTGGCTGGCATCTTAATTTTTTTTTTTTTTTTTGATTTGTCAAGCTCTGCATGATATAGGTAACAAGGGGTGTTTTTAACCATGAAAAATTCCTCAATGCATTATCGATCAACATCAATGAACACATATGATGATAGTTAAAGCATGAATAGTATTGCTGTTCTGCAAGAGTTTCCCATCTAAGGCTCAGTCATTGATCTTCGTATATCAGGCATCTTTAACCCTTTGGCCATGAGCACCACGGTGCTCTCTGAAGCCCCCTTAGTGCTGATTTTAGGCTCGTCAGCACTTGATTGACATTAAAATTAAACAACTTGTAGAAATCGCATTCACGAATTTAAATCATCCCGATTTCATGCATTTGTATGTCAAACTTACAGTAAGAGTTCTCTTCTTTTGATATGCACAGTCAGTGCTCAAAACTGTAAAAAGGTTAAAAAAACCTCCTATCCTAGATTCTAATTAGCAGAAAAGCTATAATATACAGTAGACTCACAATAATTTGACTGAGCGCCAGTCCATCCAGTAATCCAGCGATTTCTGGATGTTCAAAGAGTTTTCTTTGAGTATAGATGAGGAAAACATGTCATTCCATGTCTGTACACAGAATTTCACATATTATTTAAATGGGCTTTTTCAACTAACTTTCAGTAATCCGGCGAACCCTAGTCTGACATGTGCTGGATTAACAGGAGTCTAATGTAATCACTTCTGTTTTTCCCCCTTTGTTCACAATTTTCAGGCAATTCATCTTTTCACAAATGGTGCCATTGTCTTTTGCTTACATAGAGGTTTACGATAATTATTTTCCCATAATCAGGTTTCGCTAATGTAACACCCTAGTTTTCCCTAATGCAACACCATTTTCTAGTGAAGCGCAGGGTGCAAAGATAGTTTTCTATTGAGTCTTGCTGTACGTTTTTAAATATATACCGTTAGTTCATGGAGTAAGGAATATTATTTTTTTAATACACGTGTTACTTGGGTACTCCCCTGTTAGAGCTATGACACACATTTTCAGCACGAAATTGGCACAATTTGGCTCATTTCTTTCATCCTCATTACAGTTATCTTACAGTCATCCCTTACAGTGCACTGGTGACACTGCTTCCAAGTGAGAATCATGATGAATTTGAAACCAAGTAAAGCCCTGAAGAAATTTCCACGGTCTTCAACAATGGTCTAGGATGAATTGAACTGTCAGAATGGAATGAGGAGCTACACACTTCTGTCATACAATCCTTGATCGATCAAACGTTTGATTGCGCCTTTTGCAATATTATGATTTTGTATAACTTTCTATAATTAATTATTACTGGTGCCCATTGCACTTTTGACTTTATTCATTTGATTTAAATTATTTTAATTATGATGCATAATTTTTGACATATCAAATTCTAGTTTTGCCGAAGATGCCATTCTTTTTTAGAGGAAAAGTGCTTACGTCGCTTCTTGTGATAGAGCCTGTGTGTGTGTGTCTCTTGTGGTCTCTCCAGCAAAAATGTCACATGAAGGGCCTGTTCCTGAGGGCCCTGGGCAAATATAAATTTTTGGGACCCTCTTAATATGTAGTCTTCTTTGAGGCAGAGGCGAATTAATACAAGGAAAGAGCACGTGGGCTGTGCCTGAAATAAAATAGGCTGCCAATATCGAGACCCTAGCCACATGCCATTTTCCCTTGTTAGAAACATACCCTGATCACACACAACCATAAATGTAAACTTATATTGGGCCTCCATGTACCCGAGCCATCCTCATTCTCAATATTTGTCATCATCCCATAGAAATAATGAGTCTGAAAGGACCCCCCCCCCCCCCCACCTAATATTTTAAATTACTTTACACCTATGGATGCAACTTCCCTCCATATACAATTCCACACACACAAAAATGTAATAAAATCCTTGAATTTTAAATTTTTTTTTTATTGCTATTCAATATAATTATAAGGGAAAACAATTAGATAAAACATGTTTAAAATTGGAAATTAAAAAAAAAAAGATGGGAATCTGGAAGAAAGGAAACTGGATTGGATCATGTCCAAAAACAAAAAACCCCTGGAACAAATGTCAAGAGATCATCTACATTCACACAAATAAAACGACCCCAGGAATTAAAATTTAAAAAATCTAAAACGATAAAATTCCAAAAAAAAAAAAAACATCGATAAAATAGATAAAATACCCACGGACAAATGAATAATAAATCGTGAAACGTAAGCCTTACCAGCTGATAAGGGCGTCAACAGCACCAAACAGAGTAAAAGTTTATTTATTCTTAACACCATGGGAGAGAGAGGGGCTTTTTTTTTTCCTCCCGTTTCTTTCTTAAATTCAAAATTACCACTGATCGATCAGTGAAATCCTCGATCACTAATTAAAAACAAAAAAAACCCCACTAGCACACTCATGACCACTAATTAAAAATAACTAATGAATTATACGTGTATACATATACGTACCAAGGCAGGAAATGTACGACTGGACTAGTACTCAAACATGGAGGAATTTTTGTCTTCTGCTTTTTTTTGTTTTTTTTGACACTTCTTTATTGCCCTCACTTCGGTGGAGATCTTTATCTCTCAACACGTTCTCGATCCAAAGAAATCGTCCATATTTTTGTTAATGAGATGGGAAAGAGAAGAAAACAATGGGGGCAAAAAAACAACTGTGAATGAAAATTGAAAAGGAGGGGACTAAAATCAATTCCGAGACTCACACACACACAACAAAATGTTTTACTCCCTTTTTTTCTTTACGTTTTTTTTGTTATTTATTTTTTTTACGAAAAAAGCCCCTCGAGGTTGGCACAAAGATGACGAGATCGTCGTAGGTAGCGCTGTCAGCTGTTGATTGTAATGTGGTTGGAGACTGTGACGTAGGAGATTACACAAAAAAAAAACCACCCCGAATCTGACGTGTTAACTAATCACATAATTTTTCTTATTTCAGTTGTTTTTAGTTTCATTCTTAAATTCGTTTTGATTGGTTACTGTTTGTAGAAAGTGGGTGGCAGGTTATGCACGTTAGCGAATTAAAAGAGAGTTTTTATTGAGGTGAACATAATTTTTGCAATAAGATGTATCTTGTGATTGATCGAAATTTCGATGATGATCCTCACGTGTGAATGTCATGAGGCTGATTTTTTGATTGAATTTTGTGGGCAATAGGGAGAAAAAATGTTTATTCTCAAAAAACATGATTTGATTTACTATGAAAATTCATTTTATATCGAAATGTAATTTTTGTTAAAGACGTCAGCACTAAATTCTGCTCTTGATTAGCATCATGACCATATTTTAATGGATATTCTGTGATAGGAAATACGGGAAAATACGGAATATCGTCATTCGTTGCCAGAAAAATTTCCAAACTCTAGTGAAATTATATTCCATAAAGTAAATGTTGAAAATGATGTATATGTTTTGAAATAAATTATACAATAAATAGATATTTATTTTTATTCAACAATGAACTGTTTATGTAGATTAACAGGTCGTGCTGCCATCTGTTAAATATAACATCAACATTAGCTGGAATTTTTCTTGTTGCGTTATTGATTAATAGATGTCAGTAGCAGTCCCATTTACAAAAAAACGGAAATGAATAAAAGACTCGCCAATTTCAAATCGTACATATTTTGAATTTTGAAATTTCCAATTTTTTACATTTGACTACTGAGCGAATCAATTCTTTGTGAATATTTCTTTGTAAATCTTTTCTTTGTGAGACGTTCCCTTTACTTGCAAAGTTTTAACATGTTTTTTTCTTTTATTATATGAATCACAGTTAGGGCCGCAGCCGTAGGTGGAGATTGACTTGGAAGTCTGGGGTAGGGGGGGGGGCAAGGTCATTATTGTTGGGGGGCACGATGATGATGATGTCAATTGATATATCCATTAGATCAGTCGACTCCACCGTTGACGCTGGGGGGGGGGGGGGGCAATGCCTAGAATAGATACTTGCCCTGGGTGACGGCTAAAATTTTTGTTTCCAGTCGTGGGCCTGGTTACACAGTCTGATGTTTCATTATATAAAGAAACGCCAAACAGGGCAAGTCCTTACCAGACGCGGTGCCCGTTGCGAAAATAATAGGGGCACCAGGGGCCACTATCATACCCCCAAAGGGCGGCTCTGATGAAAATTAGAGTAAAAAAAATTAGGTATTTTCACCGGTAAACAGTTAAAAATTAGAAACACGCAGCCATAATATGGTGTGGGCAACTGACGAAGTTGGAGCGAGATGAGACTGGATGATTCTCAAACTTTGGTTATTCGCGGCTTCCTTGTATACCTGATCACATAGGTAGGACGACTTCATAAAACTCATCATAATTATATAAATCAGGTTATGGGGGAACCCAGGGTCGTCTTAAGGGCATCATGAGTCCCTGGGCCAAATGATTTTTCTGAGGTCCTACCAGGCAAAGTTTCGAAAATCTCAACCAGATCCCATTTTTGTGAGGCTCCCTTTTCTCTTGAGGCCCCCAGGCCGTGCCCGGGTGGACCCATGCCTTTAGACGGCACTGGGGGGACCCCCCCCCTTCCCAGCGTCAGTGACGGAGCCAACTGATCTAACATATATGCAAATTGGCATCATCATCATCATCGTCCTGTCCCCCCCCCTCCAGATTTCATTGTCATGTGTGCCCCCCCCCCCTAAGCCTTTCATGTCTATCTCCGTCTACGAATAAAGTTAACTTTGATTTCTTCCAACATCAAACATCAATAATGTGAGCAAACATCAATATTCTGGACACTATGCCCTTTCCAATGCATGGAGGCTTCCCTTGTAACCATGATGCAAACTTGAAGGGGTGCCCTTTGGACTCAAAGTTTGACTGGACTAGAAATAGATTTATGGTTCAAAAACACTGGCATACGCAAGGAAAGGAAGGGTTTTAGGTTCAAACTAAAACAAAGAACCCCCACAGGCCCTTGATAAAATCCTACGTACACCACTCATGGTTCCCACAACCTCTCTAGCGTGGGAGTCCGGAACGATTCTCATTATTTTTTTTCTTTCGTTTTTTTTTTTTTTTTTTCACGCTATAAATTCACCATAGAGGGACCCGCCAAAGTTGTCGGCTTTGGAAGGTTTTGGGGACCATGACGCGACCAAAGGTGGATTTATGGTTTTTGTTACCCTCCGCCCATTCTTGTCGGCGTTTCTGAACCACTTATTCTTTAAATTTGCAGCCCTGTGTGCCATAGCCCGCTCGACCCAACCCCTGCCCTTGTCTCCAAGTCACTCTTACATGCTTGCATAACGTTCTTGATCATTCTTTTGGTCGCCCACGAACCTAGTGCCTGAGGCTGTACGTCACTCTTTTGGTTGCCCATGAGCCTAGGGCCTGGCTCTGTATGTCACTCTTTTGGTCTTCCACTGATCCATCGCTCCCCTAGGTCACTTACATACTTGAAAGCTCTCCGAGTCACTTGGTCACTCATTGACTCGGTTCCTTGCTTTCTGAATCACTTTTCTGATCCCTCTCATGCCCCTCTAGGCCACTCTTCTAGTCACTCACGAGCCTGTTTCCTAGCCTTCTAGGTACATGCTTCAAACTCTCTAGGTCTTTCGTTTGATCACTCACTTATCTAGTCCCACGTTCTTTAGGCAGAGGGTTGTTTTGCTGACTATACTACTTTTGCCACTTTTCTTCCATTCTGTAAATTTTCTTGCCCACTCATTATTCATATTCACCGCTCCTTACGATTTGCCTCTCTGGTCTATAGCCAGAGCTGCCCTTATGGGTGTGTGGCAGGTGAAGTCGCACCGGGTCCTGCGGTTTGGGAGATCCCGCAATTACGGTAATGGAAGTGAAAAATTTTTTTTTTTTGAAAATACATTTTTTTCGTAGTAAACATTATGTCTAAGCGTCCGCTGATTTGGTTCTAAAATTTTTTCCTGGAATGACTCATCATTTCTGGGATTTTTTTCCCCTCATTAATTCTGAATTTTTATCATTTCTGGGAGTTTTTCTCTCATTAATTCTTGTATTTCTTTCTCTCAATAATATTCCGAATTTTCATAAATTCTAGGATATTTTCATTAATCATGAATTTTCATCAATTCTTGGAATTTTTCCTCTCATCAATTTTGAATTTTTATCAATTCTGAGATTTTTTCCTCTCATCGGATTTTTTTCCCTCATTAATTCTGGGATTTTTCCTCTCACTATTTCTAAATTTTCATCGGTTCTAGGACTTTTTCGGTTAATTCTGGATTTCCATCAGTTCTGGGATTTTTACTTAATTAATTCTGACTTTTCATTGGTGAGTAGATATTTTTTAGCATTCTTGTATATTTTGTGACAAATGACAATGCATGAAATTTTTTATGCCCGATTCCCCCCCCCCCCACAAGAAAAATAAATAAAATCAGGACTAAAGAGCCCCGAAATTATTTTCACACTGTTCCCCGCTTCTGATAAGGGTGGCCCTGTCTATAACCCGCTAAGGGGACCCCCCCCCCTTTCCGTTGATACGCTTTTGTACGCCACTGCTTAAAATATCCACCTCTTATACTGGAAAAAAGATGGGAAAAACAATAAATACTTCAACTCATAAAGATATCACGTCAATGGAATCTGACAAAGAAAGCTGTTGGTATATATCAGAGTAGAAGATGGCACCAATTCATTCTAGAAGGAGGCACTTAACCTCTTCGCTCACATGCGTGTGTACCTCATTTTTAACGGTTTTAAATGATTATTTTTTTCAAGTTAAGACCTGAGGACTTTAAGACCTAACTCGAAAATGGTCCTAGTAAAGACATATAAATCGACCAATCATTTTCTTTTTTCCTTTTTAAAGGGCATTTTGCCATAAAATAAACATTACGGCTCAGGTTTGAATAGGTTAACCAATCAAAGCAAATAGCTGTAGCTCCATCTCCCCGTCCCATTTATTTTTTATTTTTTTAATTATTCTGATAATATTCGATTGATCAGCATCGCTCGATTCTCTGAAGCGATTGCAAGGCGAAAAAAAAAAGGCATTCCGGCAGTGAAAGCTGCATAAAACAACAATGAACACGGAAAACCATTGTACATGCATGCTTTTGGCCTCATAACGAAAAGCAAGACTGACCTCTTTTTTTTTTTTTTACTTTTATTATATTTTTCCATTTTCCCAAATATGATGTAAGTTACTCGTAACATTTTTTTTGCTCCACCTTCTATTTCGGAATTTTAAGAGGAGGGGGATCTATTTTTTAACCTAAAAATTACATTAGTGCTGAATCAAACAACACGACGTCGAATCGCATTGCATAGGCTCGAACAATCGTCTAGGAATTCCCGGCTACATACATAGTTATCATTTATGGAAATTATTCGAATGAATGTATGTACTGGGTGCTCCCTGTTTATAGTTGTCCAATTGCTAATCTTCCAGGAATAAATACTAAGTAAATCATGCTCTTGGACCACGTGAGTAACGAACGACAAAAAACTGTGAGAAGTAATTTTCTGGTAAGGATGACCTCGAAAGACCGTGGGAGATTGGAAATAACGTTCCAGGAAGACCACGGGAACCGACCGTGATCAAGGAACACTGTGAATCATGTTCTGGAGAAGTCTCCGGAAAACCACTGTATTCAAGCTCCAAGAACACGGTAATCTAGTTCTGCGATGATCTGAATACATTTCGTTTTAAATAGCTCTAGAATTCATTTTTCGCGTTCTATGAATAAAATGCATTTCATGTTCTTGAAAAACTACGCGAATAAAGCGAACCATTCTAAGAAGACCACGAGAATAAAACCAGGAAATTGTCACTGGAATAATACGTAGCAATCAAGTTGTTGAATTACCGCAAGAATCAGGTACTAAGTAAACAACGATTAAGTTCTGTGATCAGTGCCGCCTAAACGCATGGGCCCACCCGGGCACGGCCCGGGGCCCTCAGAAAAACGAGTAGTAGTCATAGGCGGTCCTAGACTTGGAAGTCTGGGGGGGGGCACTGTCATTATTGCTGGGGGAGGGGAGCACGAAGATGATGTCAATTCATATACACATTAAATCAATCGACTCCACCTTTGACGCTGGGGGGGGGGGGGCGGGTCTTGCCTCCGCCCATGGAGTAAATTTTTTCGAGAATTTCCCGGGTAGGGCTTTCAAAAAAAAAATCACTTGGCCCGTGGGCCCATGATGCTCTTAAGACGGCGTGATCTGTGATGAGAATTAATGACCGAGAAACAATTTTTCGAAGACCACGGGAATCAATATTTTCTTCCTCGTAATCATTATCTCCACAAATAACCAGTCATCCGTCTCGATGAATCTTGAATTAACAAGTGGAGAGGACATTTCTATATAAAGAACGTTTTTAGCTTTTATCATATTCATGCTCCCCCCCCACCCCCTGCGAAAACGGGGGATGACAAGTTTCCAGTTTATCATTTTTTTGTTTTTTCACACTGTAAATTCACTTTAAAGCGGCCCGTGAATTAGCTGCCCTGAGGGGACCATCAAAGATCTCAGCCTAGTGTCTTTTGCTGCTGGATGTGGGGGCCCATGATAATCACCATCTAATATTCAGATAGAGTTTGACATTCATTCTACCTGATAATTTCCCAAAATTCAATTGATAGCCAAATACAATGGTGTCCATGAAATTCCCCCCCCCCCCTCCTCTCCTCTCCTCTCCTCGTATATGATAGACATCTTACTTTCAAAGTGCAGAAGAGATGTCAGATCTTATTACTTTTGTTCCGCAAGATATCACCAGCAAAAAATAGCGGGATCTTTTTTTTATTTTCCTCAACGTTGACCCATTCATTGTGTAATGATAATCACGTGTCATCTCTGGTGGTCAAGGGATGGCCTGCAGTCAGTGGATCGTGAATTTTTGTCATTTATTTCCCTTTCTTGTTATTATTACGGCGAGTTGATCGACAGGTCAGTGGGGGAAAAAACACCAAACAATGCCCGAGAACTTCCAGAGACAACTTCACACACACATAGATATAAATAAATCCTAGATTGGAGAGATATAGAACAGAACGTTCATGGGGTGTATCAAGGTTCTACATACAGTAGAGCAGTGGTTCTCAACCTGGGACCATACAGGCCCCAGATCTGAGATTGGATCCTTCGAACTATGCCATCGCAGAAGCCGACTGAAGAGGGGCGATTTTTTATCACCAATACATTACTCGCTTACACTTGAAAAATGTCCAGAACCGCACCCCACCGCCTCGCGGTCTTGGGATATGAAATAAAGCTTTCAAGTGAAATATGGTGGGGGAAAAAATGGGACTATATATGTTCATAGAACCATGAGAGCCAACCTGGGCCATAATAGCTAGTCTTGTATATAACCTCACACACCCTTATACAAAACCTCACGGGAACCAAAATAATACTAGGTAACAGTGGACCATTTCGATTCCCTTGGGGTTTTGCTATTCAAAATAGTCCTCTCAAAACTCGTCGCATAAACAAGCGGACAACATAGAGGAGTATTCAGTTGCTCAAAATATTCCCTTGAAGCCTCTCAAAACAATTTTGAGGTATAAACGTTTAAATTTTCAAAGAAGCGTAGCCCCACGGTAACCAATAATTTGCAATAACAGTTGTACTCTAGTTCCACACACTCCCCACTACTGTGTTAGGGAAAATAAATTCTCCAGAATGCATTTAGGAACGTTTCCCGTTTTACAAGCCCGGACGGATCTCTCTGCGTCCCTGGACTGCCACTTTTCTTGTTTGCGGCGAGAATTAGTCCCGTCTTTGGGATTTCGGAACGCTTCTAGTTTAAAGAGCTACTTTAGTCTTGATTCTATCAGGCTTGCGCTTCAGTAAGCACATTGTTAGCGCAAGTCTAACATAGACACCTTCAGCTTGCTTAGCGCACTTTCAGACGCTCGCTTCATTCCTCTTTATTGACATTCTGCCCCCATAAATAGTTTCGAAGTTCGTAACAACATCCATTCTAATTCTGTTTCTCCCCACCATCCGCCCCCCTCCTTAGTTGCTGGGAAGCCAACTTCAGATCGATCTTCATATTGGTAGATTTCGGTCCTTCACTTGTGTAACATTTTGAATTTTTTCTTCTCATTTCCCACAACTCAAGCCAACCCATAGGATACTGTATTAAACCCTAAGCTTCTACCACCCCCCGCACTCTTCCATCGCCCCCGGGGATGATGAAAGTGGGCAAGCGACGCAATAAGTGCATTTATAACAGAAATTATACAGAATTTATAAGTGCATTTGTACGACTCATTTAGGAGCCGCTGCCAATCAAGTTTGGGTCCTGAGCCATAGCTCCAGAGTCCTTGACTGTTAGAGGATGATGAACTACTCATCTCGGAAGCCCCTGTGAATCAGATTTAGGTCGTGACCCATAGCTTCGCCACAGAGAGCATCAGGCCTACAAACGGTTCAAATATTCAATCATTACACTTCACTTCACTTCATAGATGGCAGAACTGAAAAATCAGACACAACAGTAGATACGCACTAAGACTGTTAGATACACACTCTCACACTTCCGGTACAAATCACTTGGTTGTAAATTGATTGCCCATGGCGATAGACCGAAGTTGTGTTCGGTTTGCAAGAAAGAAAGCTCAAGAATCCCTTGCTATAAGTGGAATTGTACCATTCATCTCGAAGACCGTGGTAATGAAGTTTGGGTCGTTACCCATAGCTCAAGACAGGGCCGGAACTAGGGGAGTAAGGGAGGGGGAACTGCCCCGGGCCGCAAAATTTAGGATGGCTGCGAATTTTAGGCGGAAACAAAGAAAACCATTATAATCATTGATCATTTGATCATTTTTGTCGCACCACGGTCATTTTCTGCACACGAGGGCTAATTAGACCGGGACCTACAATTTATTGCCGATTCCGAACGGCAGGCTTGTTTTTCATACTCATCGAGAGGTTGGTGCGCTAACCCCTCGATGGGGGACTCCCTGCGGTAGCAATTTTTGCTGCGGTCAAGTCGCCGTTTTTTTTTGTTGTACCCCTGTGTCAGTAAAGTTTTCTGACAAGGACGAACTGGGTATCGAACTCGCGACACCTCTAAACATCCTTTGGTACTTTAGGCGAGCATCTTATCGACCGGGCTACCGCGCCCGAAAACCATTATAAAATTATCGAATTTTAAAGTGGTTGAAGCAGCAAAATAACACAAAAACCAATAGTTACGGCACTGCTAATAATCCGAGACTATTCAACCACTCGATTCAGAAGCCTTTGCGACCCAAATTTGAATCGCAACCAAAATAAAGAACCCCCTAAGTTTAACGCATGGGCCCGGGGGCCTCAGGAGAAGAGGGGTCTCACAAGAATGGGAACTAATTGAAATTTTCGAGAATTTTCCAGGTAGGGTCTCAGGAAAATTCAATTAGCCCGGGGCCCATGTCGCTCTTAAGACGGTCCTAAGTTATGGAGGGACAATGGTTATCTGTTATTCCCACCGTCTCCATCACCCATCCACATAGGCATGAACTTGTAATGGGCACCCCAATATATGCCGCAGATATTATACTAGTATCTATTGAAACGCGTTAGACCCGATGCAAGGCTAACTGATTTTTAAATACAAATACAAATACAAATACAACGCCACAACAGGCAAAATGCCCAACGAGGTGGCTGATAAAAAGATGCCCATAAAAATATGGATGTCATATGTTTCAAAAATACAGCAACCCCATTAAAAATGCAATTAAACACAAATTATAAACAATATATACACATGATAAAATATTATACAATGCCCATAAAGAATACTTATGGTTGTCTTATTCTAAGAATGGATAGCTTCTCGATTTACCCCAACATGTTTATCGTATTTCTTTTTAAACGTGTCAATTGTGTTACAATTTACTACCTCCGGGGGTAAGCTATTCCATTTATTAACAACCCTATTAGAGAAAAATTCCCTGCGACACCATAACCTTGCATTGTCCCTCACCAATCGATACTGGTGTCCCCTTGTAAAAGCAGTTGATTGGCGGTGTACTAAAAGTTCATGGTCCATCCTATCCATCCCATTGAAAATTTTGAACACTTCGATCATATCTCCTCGACACCTGCGTTCATCCAATGTAAACATAAAATGGTTGACAATGGTTGATTATGGAATGACATGGTTAAATCTATTGTTCCATCACTTTGTTCACCCCCCCCCCCCGAAATAAATGTCTGGTACGGCCCTGGCCAAAGCCCTTCCCAATATTTTCTGTCAGGGCCGTAACTAGAAACGAAAATTTACTCTGTCACCCTGGACCAGTATCCGTTTTGATGCCTCCCTCGGTGTCGTGTCGTCTTAACGCATGGGCCCATGCAAGGGTGGGGCTGACAGAGAATACCTGGACAAGCCCTGGAACTCGGGATAATATCATATTTTTTCTCTCGTGCTATATATTCACTACAGCAATGCCCGTAAAAAGTCTCACTTGAAGGCCGGCCGAGGATACCAGCCTAGGGAACTCCTGCTCCAGCATGTGGGGCTATGCCGAGGGTCTCAAGTGCAGAGGCAGCCTCATGAAATTAAGACCTGGTCAAAACTTTTGAGTGTGAGCATGTAAATTGGAAGAAGAAAACATTTATATCTAGGTAAGAGAATATAAGAAGAGATAGAGGTAAGAATAAGGTAAGAGAATAATTTATATCTAGGCCTCAAGAAAAAATTACTTTGCCTGACGAGCCCACGGTTCTCTAAAGACAGCTCTGTCCCCCACCCCCCACCGCCTCTTAATTTTGAACGGAAAAAAGTAAATTCGGCGTGCCATTTCTGATCATGGGCGGAGATAGATACGGGGGGGGGGGGCGTGGGGGGCATTGCCCTCCCAGCATCAAAAGGGGAGTGGGCAGATATAATGTATGTGTATGTATATGAATTGACATCATCATCATCGTGCCCCCCCCCCCAGTAATAATGACCTTGCCCCCCAGACTTCCAAGTCTATCTCCGCCTATGTTTCTGATCCAGCGAGCGGGGCACCAGATCCCCCTATCCTCCTCTAGTTGCGGCACTGTTTTTCAGTAACCTTGCGAGAGTCCAAAGTCCCGATTTTTTATATGTTTTGGGGGAGAAGAATCAAGCATCCAGAGATTCGTGAATTATCATATAATATACAGGAATACAGAAAAATATCTACTCACTAATGAAAATTCAGAATTAATGAAGGAAAAAATTCCAGAATTAATCAAAGAAAAAAATTCCAGAATTAATCAAAGAAAAAAATTCCAGAATTAATCAAAGAAAAAAACTCAAAATTGATAAAAATTCTGAATTATTAAGAGAAAAAATCCCAGAATTGATGAAAATCTAGAATTACTGAGAGAAAAAAATCTTAGATTGATGGAAATTCAAAGTAGAGAAATTCATTAGTAAGAGAAAAAATTCCGGAATTGATTGAAATTCAGAATTAAAGAGCGAAATAATTCCAGAGTTATTCTGGAATTATTTCATCAATTATTGATGAAAGAAATAATTCCAGAATCGATAAAAATGCCAGAATTTAATCAGTTGAAGCTCAGACACTTTGTTTCACTGAGAAAAAAATGTATTTGATGCATGTATATTTTTTACTCGTATTACTTAAACAACCCCCTAAACCGCGGGGCGACCACACCTGTCGCACATCCCTTAACAGCTTTGACTTGTCCGATTATTAAAAATAGTTTGGTGACCACCAATGAGCTCCTAAGCGAACCTATGCTCTTCCAACTTCATAATATTTGTATTCCCCCCACGTTTTATAATGCGACAAGAAGAAGAAGAAGAGAATTAAACCGGTTTGGACTCTTTTGGCACGTGGGGGCAACGACTGAAGGTCTTCAAGTTCCCACCGGTTTTCTGCTGGTTGTAGATCTATCTACCTTCATCATTACACAAGAAAACCTGTGAGATGCTGATAGAGGTGAGCAATGTAGTCACCGTCACACCAACGTTGGGAATAATGCTGAAGCGACGACTCCTCTGAGACCCAGACTCGGGCCGCCTTTTCTTTGTGGTGGGCTCTGTTGAGAAGCTGTAGCAGCAACTGCTGACTCGACTCACTCGGGCGACTCCCACTGAAACTACAGGGTTTTTCTCGGGAAATTCAACACTAGACATTTTTTTCTCACCGTATGTAATTGTGCCTGAATATTTGGATATTCTTTCGTGTGGACCTTTAAGTGCATCGGAATATTGTGGATTATACATTTGTGTTTGGATTTATGGGAGTAGAGAAAGAAAAGTAAGAAAATTATATTCTTGAATTTTCTTTTTATTTAGTTTCAATAGCTGGTTGCATCAGTGATAATTCTCGAATGCTAAAGAATGGGAGCCATTATCTTAATATATAAGTGCTTATCAATTGATCTGAAGATGGAAAAACATCTGACATAGTGATGACCATTGGAGGGGGGGGGGGTGAATGGTCATCATAAGGGTGGAGATGACAGGACCAGAGCCGCTTTAAGAGCATCAGGGACCCCCGAGCAAATAGATTTTTCTGTAGCCCCCCCCCCCCCCCAATCTGACTAGAAATGCCTCTGCCTATCCATTCACATGCTTAATCTCGGAAATCTTAACCAGATCTCATTATCATGAAGCTCCCTCTGCACTTGAGGCCCACGGGCAGTGCTCGGATCGGTCCCATTCACTAAGATTGCACTGTCTGGAGCCCGGGATTATTCTTATCTTTTTTCTTTTTTACACTTTATCATCACTATGGAGGGATCCGTGGGAAAATCGGACTAGGGGTGCCACAAACGATTTCAATCTAGGGCAGAGTGCCTTATTTTCCTAAAAAAGTGGTTCTCTAACTTCTGTCACCCGCGGCTCTCTTTCCCAATTCATGTTTGATCTGCGGCTCCCCACATAACAGTTTAGTATTTTCACTTATAAAAGAACCGCTTCAAAGCATAAATAGGCACAAAAAATTAATATCTCCAGCTCTCCATGACATCCTTGACAAAGGTTGGTGACGCCTCTAGAGCCGCGACGCACACTGAGAAACACTGCCCTAAAGGCTAGACAGTTTGCAGCCTAGGACCCCGAAGTCTGCAGAGGGCCGCAAAAATCTCAATTTGTTATTTCTTAGAGAAATTGCTCAAAGCAGGGTCGTCATTTGGGGGGGGGGTCAGGGGGGGCCGTTGCCCTCCCACTGGTTTTTTAAAATACACTAAAAATGGTATATATATATATATATATATGCATACACAAATATACATACATTGAGTACATGTTCTTTGCCCCCCCCCCCCCGGAAAAAGTTGAAATGACGGCCCTGGCTCAAAGATAAAATTGTGTTACTGCTGTGTATAGACACACAAAAAGAGCGACAATTTTTTGTTGCCAAAAGACAGCCGGAGTTGGACATATAACGAACGTTCCCCCAGCCTAGGGCCCCATAAAACCTAAATTCGGCCCTTTCTGGGATGGGGCCCTTCAGCAGGATGTGGGGGAGCCATGGTGATGACACATGGTTTTTGCTTCTCATCAGTGCCGTCTTAACGCATGTACCCACCCGAACATGGCTAGGGGGGCTCAAGAGAAGAATGGAGGGTCCTCACAAAGATGAGATCCGGTTGAAACTTTCGACAGTAAAATGTAATTGAGAGTAAGCATATAAATTCGTAGGCAAGCATATTTAAGAAGGTAGGGACTTCTAAAACTCTGTAGGACAGGGTACCAGTGGAATTTCCTAGGAGCCAAGCGCTATTTTTTCTCATGAAAAACAATCCTAAATTTTCGCCTTTTCCGGCACTTAATGACAACATAATTCTTATGTTGAAAGGCACACACACACTGCAATGAAATCAGAAAATTTTGTGTTATCCTTGGACTTCAATTTAGCAATCACATGTGATGTGCAAAATTTTAGGAGCCAATTTTTTTATTCGCTATGACGACCTGGTGCCTGGGATTTGCCATCCCTGCTATAGGGTACTCATCGCCAAACAGTTCGTATATTGATATGAGAATTATACTCATCCTGATCAGAGGCGAATTAACGGTTTTTCCACCGGAAGGGGGAGTGGGGGGTCACACGAAATTTGCAGCACATTAGGCAGCAAAAATTGCAGCACACTATGATTTTCTTGACCACTTATTCCTTTGAATTCGCCACCCTGTGCTATGACATGTTTGCACACGCTCTAGGTCACTTTTTTGGTCGCTCATTGACCTGGTTTCCAGCTTTCTAGGTCACTCTTTTGATCAATCGCATGCTTACACACGCTTGCTTGCACACACTCTAGGTCACTCACATGCACACTGTTTTGGTCACTCACGTACATGGCCTCCTCAAGGATGGGTCTGACAGGTCACTAGACCTGGGGCGGAGGAGAATTCTCACCATTTTTTACTGTTTCACGCTATAACTTAACTACAGGGCTCGTGAAACGTCTGATCGGAGCGCCCGCCAAGGATCCCAAGATAGAGGCCTGGCAGCCGAGTGGCGCAGTGATAAGATGCTCGTCTTCCACTATGAAGGTTACCGTCAAGGTTCACGGGTTCGAATCTGGGCATAGAACGTCGGAAACAAGTTCTTTACCTACCGATCCTGGGGCGACCAGGGGGGGGGGGCATGCACACTGTTTCGGTCATTCACATTCTCGCACACTCTTTGGTCATTCACATGCTCGCACGCTTTTTTATTGACTCAAATTAAAATACAAAACTGTTTAGGCCACTCGTTTGATCACTCACTAGCGTAATCCCTCGCTCTCTGAGCAGAGGCAGATTCTGGACAGGAAGATAAGTCGTCAACGGGATAAGTCGATAGAGTTCTGGTGTTCATTCAGGGCAGAAGAAGGTTTATGGTGGGCTATACAAATTTTGTCGCCCTTCTCCCATCCCAATTAATTTTCTCTTGGCCATTCATTCCTCAAATTTGCCGCCCTGGGCTATAGTCCGCTAAACCTATATTCCGCTATAACCCCCCCCCCCCCTCCTGTACATGGCACTGATCAGGGCCGCAACTAGATAATTCGTCACCCGGGGCAAGCCGGAATTTTGTCGCCCCTTTGCATGTAGAGGAAGCAATTAAAGGGTGAATTCGGCGTCCCTTCTGGGGTTCAGTGCCCGGGGCACTAGACTCGCCTGCTCCCCCCCCCCCCCCAGTTGCGGCCCTGCCACTGCTGCTGAAAAAATATATAAGACTATCTTAACAGCATCATAAACTACCGGGCAAACCGGAGGAAGGCTCCTAGAAGCTTACCATAGTTGATTTTAATTTGAAAGCAGGATTATAGAGAAGCCCCTTCATATGCACCAAAGGCCCTAGGCCATGCACGGATGAGCCCATGCGTAAAAGACAGCCCCGGAGGTTGTTGTTAAAAGTATGAATACAAAAATAGAAAATGTTATTTAATACTTTTTCAATCTTTTACAGCTTATGAAAAAAGAAAAGTCCTTCAAATTTGTACTAAATTATACTGCTTGTGAAGATTTAAGAATTCTCGAAATATTTCTTAGAACCAGTTAATGTTGTATTGGCGAGTTATAATATTCACAATCTTTAACCTCCTTTTCTCGGTACTCACGCCCAGCATTGGAATCGTTTGTAAACTTGCTTAAAAGAAGACACGCCCCCTTTAGTTAGAATAATGGCTGGAAAAAATGAGAATCCCTGATTTATAAGGGATAACGATAACTTGTGTAAACAATTACATTTTTTTTCAATACTTCAAATACATTCCCAGTCTTCAAACTCTGTAGGCAGGAGCGTAGCCAGAAATTTCGTTCGGGGGGGACCAGACCCCCAAGTCACCCCTCACTACGCCCTTTTCTCTAGGTCAACCGGTAGGTGACCGATTAGGTCACTCGCTGACCTAGCCCCTCGCTGTCTAGGCAGAGATGGATCTAAGGTTTTACTGCCTGTGGTCTATACAAATTTTGCCGTTCTTCTCCCATCCTATTAATTTTCTTGACCACTGATTCCTCAAATTTGCTGTCCGTCCGAATTTCCAGCTCTGGGCTATAGCCCGTTAAGCCCCTCCCCCCTCCCTGTAAATACGCCACTGCTTGTGACTAATGTGCTTCTAACACACCGTATTTTAAAGCAGGGCCCAGTGCAAAATTAATAGCGAGGCCAGGCGCGTCTCCACAATTTCGGGACACCGAAAATATTTAGGACCCCTTTTACCCCGATTTTATATATTTCATGAGGGAGTATTCCTGTATATTTTTGAAACAATATTGACATCCGTTATTTCAAAATATACAGGAATACCGAGAAATAACAAGAAAAGATGTTTTTAATCACTCAATTAAATGTAAACTAACAGTAACGTTGATGAAAATTCAGCACTGAAGGTAATTTGAAACAAATGAAAAGAACAATTCCGAAAGTAATGAAAATTTTAGACGATGTGTGGATTGAAAATAATAAATGAATTCAGAATTGATGAAAATTCAGAATTCATGAAAGAAAAAATTCCAGAATCGGTGAAAATTCAGAATTTACTTAACAAAGAGGTCCCAGAATTAATGAAAATACAGAATCAATGGTAGAAAAAAATTTCAGAACTAATGAAAATTCAGAATTATTTATATATATATATATATATGTCTATATATACTGTATATATATAAATACAAAAAATAATTTCAGAATTGGTGAAAGCCTCCAGTAGTTTACCGTGAGTGCGGGGTCCGATGCTACCACACCTGTCTCATACTCCTAAGGGCGGCTTTGTTTTAACGTGTCTAAGGAACCGCCTGATTTTTTTGTGCTTAAAATTTGGAAAAAATTAGAAAAAGATTGATCTGTAATACACTATCCATGTATAAGAAAACCCTCATATTTTTGGAACCCAATTTTAGGCAAAAAAGGGGAGTTCCTTATACACGCTAAAATATGGTAATTGTAAATAAAATCATCAACGTACAGAGCTTGACAAATCCCAGGTGCCAAGTCGTCATGACAGCTACAGGGTGATTCAGGAAAGATGGGAGTAGAGAACATGCAATGTGGACATCGTCACAGTGGGCTTGTGCGATGTTTTCCGACGAGTCCAGGTTTAGCTTGCAGTCTGATTCCCGTCGGACTTTCATATGGAGAACGCCAGGTACCCGTTACCGCCAAGACAACATCATTGAACGACACCGTTACGGTGGTGCAGCATTGCTCGTTTGGGGTGGAATTATACTGGGTTCCAGAACAGATCTGCATGTTCAAACCGGAGCCATGAAAGCCCAAATTTATCGGGACATCATTCTGGAACAACATGTACGTTTGTTTAGGGGTGCCATGGGCGCAGAATTTGTGTTTATGGATGACAACGCCCGTCCTCACCGAGCAAACATCGTAAACGAATGCCTTGAATCTAAGGATATAACTCGTATGGAATGGCCAACATTCTCACCTGACTTGAATCCGGTAGAGCATGTGTGGGGCATGCTTGGCCGACGAGTTGCAGCCCGTCAACCAGCTCCTACATGTGTACCAGAACTTCGGAGAGCATTGCTTGCTGAGTGGAGTGATCTTCCCCAAGATCAGATCGATAATTTGATACTCAGCATGCCTAGGCGTTGTACGGACTGTATTTCATCGTATGGGAGACATACAATGTATTAACCATCATACCAACCATGTAATAGTAAGTTTTTGTAAAGGAGATATTTTTTACAATTGCTCCAGGGAGCAAAAATCGTAGTTTTTATGAATGGTATCATACATACACCATCGTTTTTGTTCTTTATCTTTTGTTTAATAAATGGGCTTTATGAATAAGTAACGTTTGTTTTGTTTCTGAACCTTTATTTGCCGGAGCTGGCATTATCCTTAATTTATGGACATGAGTGTACTTCATAAACATTGAAATTCTGGCATGGACAATTTTCAAGTCAAAATATGGGGAAAAATAGGATGGCAGCACCACTGAAAAACGAAACATGCATAACTCTGACAACATAAATGCAACAAAACTGCACCAATTCGTTAGAAATTCCTGCGAGGAATGTTTACGTATTGTATGTACGGTTAAGTAATAGTAGTGCAGAGAAATCCAAAACATAGAGCTGGACGAACAAACAGAGCTTACGAAATCACCTTCAAAAATGACACCATCGGTTTCTCGGGGCTTCTTTGACCTGTGTGTTATGCACTTGCGGGGCCGTCGTGAAGATAAAACTTGTAAATATTGGATGAATACTGTGTATAACACACTAAATAAGCACTATTTAGCATATCTCAAGTGCCAGATCACCATAGCAACAAAGAAATAGGTATTGGCGCCCAAAATTTTCTACATGTGATTGCTAAATTGGAATATGAGGTGAACACAAAATTTTCTGATTTCTTTGCAGTGTGTCTTTCAACATGAAAAAGGGTCATCAAGTCCCGGAAATATTTATGACTGTTTTTCATGATAAAAAATCATGCATGTTCCCCAAGGAAATTTTGCAGGCACCTAAATATTTGCTGCCAAGTCGTGGGCACACGTCCTCAGCTCGGCACCTCAACAAAATTTGGAGAACTGCGCTGCACACTCTTGTCAGTTAGTGACAGTTTATTACGAAATTA
The DNA here is from genome assembly GCF_987345545.1 of Pholcus phalangioides. Lineage (NCBI taxonomy): Eukaryota > Metazoa > Arthropoda > Arachnida > Araneae > Pholcidae > Pholcus > Pholcus phalangioides. Next base: position 163,223 of record NW_028301615.1, on the reverse strand, counting down.
ACTGAGATCGATTAATCAACTTCGTTTCGTTCGGACATGTGGTAATAGAGGGGAAAAAAAAAAAGGCGGGGATTAAAAGACAATCAAAGAGCTGATTGTGAAGACTATAACAGTGTCCTTCACGGTTTATGATAATATATTATATTCCGCTTGCTTTTATTTTCATTTCATGTCCTCCAATATAGTACTATAAGTGAAAAAAAAAAAGAGAAATATATATATATAAGAAGCTGACATCATTGCCGGAAATAGTGTGTTGGAATGTCTTCCTTATTATGGTTCTCATATCAAAAAAAAAACTTTTTCTTTTCCTCCATCTTACCCATTTTCACGTTCTCCCGCATTCCGTGAAGAATTTTCTCTTCCTCAATTCTATTCTGTCTGTAGGGTAAGAAGAACTTGTCTCTCGTCATTATATCGTGCCTTCCTATAAGGCCCTCCTCACACGGGGAAACTAAAATCGAGCTCGAGTTGCTTCAACTTGAGAGTTGAGTTGACTAGAACGAGTTGAGTTGCCCGTTCTCCCTCACACGGCGCTACTAAAAAAATATTCAAAGCCCGGGAAACTGAGTAAAAACAGCACAGTCTATAGTTTTCCTTCTTATCTTCCGGTACTATCTTGTTAACCGGGTTAGGAAAAATCGAAACAAATAAATAAGAAAAATAATTTCTATTATACGTGAAATTGCTAAAGAGAATTTCAGCTCACAGGTAAATACAAAATTTCATTCTTTAAATTGATATCATTTTGAAATGACAATAAAATGGTAAAAATTAGATAATTTTTTGGTATAATTTCATGTTTCATTCGGAAAAAAAATTCGCAATAAAATGTCTGTTTTTCCTCTATAAATGTGCCTTTCAGTACCTATATATGTTGGATTTAATATATTTTTATTGTTTATTAGTTAAAATATTGTCACGCAGAATTTTAAGTAGTTTCATGAGATGAAACGAATCGTACTAATAGGCAAAACTAGAGACAAACAACACATGAATTGTTGTTTATGTTTCAGGGAATGATTTTCCCCGAATACTCCCACACACAGATGTGCGTGTACGTGACCTAGATTACAGACATTCCAAGCAAGGGGGAAAATCAGGGACCATCCCTATGGAACACGTGCTTGTTTAGGTACATGTAAAAGTAGACAGTATTTTGAAATTTTCTGCAGGTTCTTATCCAAGGCCGTCTTAAGAGCAACATGGGGGCTCCCAGCCATGTATTTTTTTCCTGAGATCCTACTTGGCAAATTCATTTGGTTATTCCTGAAATTTTTTACCAGATATAATTTTTGTGACGCTCCATCTTCTTTTGAAATCGCCCCAGCGGGGGAGTGCCCGGGTGGGCCCATGTGTTTACCACAGACCCGACATCTAGGGGGATCAGGGGGCTATTGCCCCCCACCCCCGGCTTTCAAAAATACACTATAAATAGTATATATACGTACATACAGTGAGTATATGTTCTTTGCCCCCCCCCCCCGAAAAAAGTTGAAATGACAGTCCTGGTTTACCATTTCATTCAGTGGCGTCAGAGCCAGGGGTGCAAGCTGAAGCACCCACGGTAATTTGTGGCATGGATCCGAGCACCCCAGAATTGATTAAGAAATTAAACTTTCCGATATAAAACTAAAGACGAGCACACACACCCAGTTTCGAAACAATTCCGACGCCCCTGATTTGATTATAATTTCAAAATAATATCAATTTAAATAAAGAAATCGTGTATTTACCTGTGAACTGAAATTCTGAAGAAATTTCATTATATTCTTTCAACTGATAATTTATTATATATATACTCTGGATTGTTTTTCAATATGAGTCCAAACTCGCATGACGAAAGTATGAAGGAATGCCAAAGGCAGTTTCTCTAGTTTCTTCAACTAAAGTTGGCGGCCTAAGGCCCTCCTCACACGGGGAAACTAAAGTTCGGCAACTGATGAGAGAAACCGTCTCCCGAAGACCAGTACGTATATCGCTCTAGACGCCCTCACACGAGGAAATTAGCGTCTTGGCGACGAAATATCGAACGCGACTCGGTCACTTGGCGACTGACATGCTAGTCGCCGCCAACTTTTGTTGAAGAAACTAGAGAAACTGCCTTTGGCATTCCTTCAAATTTTCGTTATGTGAGTTTGGGCTCATATTGAAAAACAATCCAGAGTATATATATAATAAATTATCAGTTGAAACGATATAATGAAATTTCTTCAGAATTTCAGTTCACAGGTAAATACACGATTTCTTTATTTAAACTGATATTATTTTGAAATTATAATGAAATCAGGGGCGTCGGAATTGTTTCGAAACTGTGGGTGCTCGTCTTTAGTTTTATATCGGAAAGTTTAATTTCTTAATCAATTCTGGGGTGCTCGGATCCATGCCACAAATTACCGTGGGTGCTTGAGTTTGCACCCCTGGCTCTGACGCCACTGAATGAAATGGTAAACCAGGACTGTCATTTCAACTTTTTTCGGGGGGGGGGCGGCAAAGAACATATACTCACTGTATGTACGTATATATACTATTTATAGTGTATTTTTGAAAGCCGGGGGGCAATAGCCCCCTGATCCCCTAGATGACGGGTCCGTGGTAAACACATGGGCCCACCCGGGCACTCCCCCGCGGGGGCGATTTCAAAAGAAGATGGAGCATCACAAAAATTATATCTGATAAAAAATTTCAGGAATAACCAAATGAATTTGCCAAGTAGGATCTCAGAAAAAAAAAATACATGGCTGGGTTATGTTGCTCTTATGTTATGGCCCCATGTTGCTCTTAAGACGGCCCTGGATAAGAACCTGCAGAAAATACTGTCTACTTTTACATGTACCTAAACAAGCACGTGTTCCATAGGGATGGTCCCTGATTTTCCCCCTTGCTTGGAATGTCTGTAATCTAGGTCACGTACACGCACATCTGTGTGTGGGAGTATTCGGGGAAAATCATTCCCTGAAACATAAACAACAATTCATGTGTTGTTTGTCTCTAGTTTTGCCTATAGTTTATTTTTTGCCTCTGGGAACCAGTTTTCGTCGTTTCATCTCATGAAACTACTTCAAATTCTGCGTGACAATATTTTAACTAATAAACAATAAAAATATATTAAATACAACATATATATAGGTACTGAAAGGCACATTTATAGAGGGAAAAACAGACGATTTTTTTTCCAAATGAAATGAAATTATACTAAAAAATTATCTAATTTTTACCATTTTATTGTCATTTCAAAATGATATCAATTTAAATAATGAAATTTTGTATTTACCTGTGAGCTGAAATCCTGTAGCAATTTCACATATAATAGAAATTATTTTTCTTATTTATTTGTTTCGATTTTTCCTAACCCGGTTAACAAGATAGTACCGGAAGATAAGAAGGAAAACTAATAGACTGTGCTGTTTTTACTCAGTTTCCCGGGCTTTGAATATTTTTTTAGTAGCGCCGTGTGAGGGAGAACGGGCAACTCGACTCGTTCTAGTCAACTCAACTCTCAAGTTGAAGCAACTCGAGCTCGATTTTAGTTTCCCCGTGTGAGGAGGGCCTAAGGCCCTCCTCACACGGGGAAACTAAAGTTCGGCAACTGATGAGAGAAACCGTCTCCCGAAGACCAGTACGTATATCGCTCTAGACGCCCTCACACGAGGAAATTAGCGTCTTGGCGACGAAATATCGAACGCGACTCGGTCACTTGGCGACTGACATGCTAGTCGCCGCCAACTTTTGTTGAAGAAACTAGAGAAACTGCCTTTGGCATTCCTTCAAATTTTCGTTATGTGAGTTTGGGCTCATATTGAAAAACAATCCAGAGTATATATATAATAAATTATCAGTTGAAACGATATAATGAAATTTCTTCAGAATTTCAGTTCACAGGTAAATACACGATTTCTTTATTTAAACTGATATTATTTTGAAATTATAATGAAATCAGGGGCGTCGGAATTGTTTCGAAACTGTGGGTGCTCGTCTTTAGTTTTATATCGGAAAGTTTAATTTCTTAATCAATTCTGGGGTGCTCGGATCCATGCCACAAATTACCGTGGGTGCTTGAGTTTGCACCCCTGGCTCTGACGCCACTGAATGAAATGGTAAACCAGGACTGTCATTTCAACTTTTTTCGGGGGGGGGGCGGCAAAGAACATATACTCACTGTATGTACGTATATATACTATTTATAGTGTATTTTTGAAAGCCGGGGGGCAATAGCCCCCTGATCCCCTAGATGACGGGTCCGTGGTAAACACATGGGCCCACCCGGGCACTCCCCCGCGGGGGCGATTTCAAAAGAAGATGGAGCATCACAAAAATTATATCTGATAAAAAATTTCAGGAATAACCAAATGAATTTGCCAAGTAGGATCTCAGAAAAAAAAAATACATGGCTGGGTTATGTTGCTCTTATGTTATGGCCCCATGTTGCTCTTAAGACGGCCCTGGATAAGAACCTGCAGAAAATACTGTCTACTTTTACATGTACCTAAACAAGCACGTGTTCCATAGGGATGGTCCCTGATTTTCCCCCTTGCTTGGAATGTCTGTAATCTAGGTCACGTACACGCACATCTGTGTGTGGGAGTATTCGGGGAAAATCATTCCCTGAAACATAAACAACAATTCATGTGTTGTTTGTCTCTAGTTTTGCCTATAGTTTATTTTTTGCCTCTGGGAACCAGTTTTCGTCGTTTCATCTCATGAAACTACTTCAAATTCTGCGTGACAATATTTTAACTAATAAACAATAAAAATATATTAAATACAACATATATATAGGTACTGAAAGGCACATTTATAGAGGGAAAAACAGACGATTTTTTTTCCAAATGAAATGAAATTATACTAAAAAATTATCTAATTTTTACCATTTTATTGTCATTTCAAAATGATATCAATTTAAATAATGAAATTTTGTATTTACCTGTGAGCTGAAATCCTGTAGCAATTTCACATATAATAGAAATTATTTTTCTTATTTATTTGTTTCGATTTTTCCTAACCCGGTTAACAAGATAGTACCGGAAGATAAGAAGGAAAACTAATAGACTGTGCTGTTTTTACTCAGTTTCCCGGGCTTTGAATATTTTTTTAGTAGCGCCGTGTGAGGGAGAACGGGCAACTCGACTCGTTCTAGTCAACTCAACTCTCAAGTTGAAGCAACTCGAGCTCGATTTTAGTTTCCCCGTGTGAGGAGGGCCTAAGGCCCTCCTCACACGGGGAAACTAAAGTTCGGCAACTGATGAGAGAAACCGTCTCCCGAAGACCAGTACGTATATCGCTCTAGACGCCCTCACACGAGGAAATTAGCGTCTTGGCGACGAAATATCGAACGCGACTCGGTCACTTGGCGACTGACATGCTAGTCGCCGCCAACTTTTGTTGAAGAAACTAGAGAAACTGCCTTTGGCATTCCTTCAAATTTTCGTTATGTGAGTTTGGGCTCATATTGAAAAACAATCCAGAGTATATATATAATAAATTATCAGTTGAAAGGATATAATGAAATTTCTTCAGAATTTCAGTTCACAGGTAAATACACGATTTCTTTATTTAAACTGATATTATTTTGAAATTATAATGAAATCAGGGGCGTCGGAATTGTTTCGAAACTGTGGGTGCTCGTCTTTAGTTTTATATCGGAAAGTTTAATTTCTTAATCAATTCTGGGGTGCTCGGATCCATGCCACAAATTACCGTGGGTGCTTGAGCTTGCACCCCTGGCTCTGACGCCACTGAATGAAATGTTAAACCAGGACTGTCATTTCAACTTTTTTCGGGGGGGGGGGGCAAAGAACATATACTCACTGTATGTACGTATATATACTATTTATAGTGTATTTTTGAAACTCGGGGGGCAATAGCCCCCCCTGATCCCCTAGATGACGGGTCCGCGGAAAACACATGGGCCCACTCGGGCACTCCCCCGCGGGGGCGATTTCAAAAGAAGATGGAGCATCACAAAAATTATGTCTGGTAAAAAATTTCAGGAATAACCAAATGAATTTGCCAAGTAGGATCTCAGAAAAAAAAATACATGGCTGGGAGTCCCCATGTTGCTCTTAAGACGGCCCTGGATAAGAACCTGCAGAAAATTTCAAAATACTGTCTACTTTAACATGTACCTAAACAAGCACGTGTTCCATAGGGATGGTCCCTGATTTTCCCCCTTGCTTGGAATGTCTGTAATCTAGGTCACGTACACGCACATCTGTGTGAGGGAGTATTCGGGGAAAATCATTCCCTGAAACATAAACAACAATTCACGTGTTGTTTGTCTTTAGTTTTGCCTATAGTTTATTTTTTGCCTCTGGGAACCAGCTTTCGTTTCATCTCATGAAACTACTTAAAATTCTGCGTGACAATATTTTAACTATTAAACAATAAAAATATATTAAATCCAACATATATAGGTACTGAAAGGCACATTTATAGAGGGAAAAACAGACGATTTTTTTTCCAAATGAAATGAAATTATACTAAAAAATTATCTAATTTTTACCATTTTATTGTCATTTCAAAATGATATCAATTTAAATAATGAAATTCTGTATTTACCTGTGAGCTGAAATTCTGTAGCAATTTCACATATAATAGAAATTATTTTTATTATTTATTTGTTTCGATTTTTCCTAACCCGGTTAACAAGATAGTACCGGAAGATAAGAAGGAAAACTAATAGACTGTGCTGTTTTTACTCAGTTTCCCGGGCTTTGAATACTTTTTTAGTAGCGCCGTGTGAGGGAGAACGGGCAACTCGACTCGTTCTAGTCAACTCAACTCTCAAGTTGAAGCAACTCGAGCTCGATTTTAGTTTCCCCGTGTGAGGAGGGCCTAAGAGTCGAGTCCTACTGCACCTGCGATGCCTCCAACTTATTATTCGGCTTCCTATTGTAGATGCAAATTTGATGTCACGATATGTATGTTGTTTGAACACTATGTATGTAAACAGGGGTTCTTAATTTTAAGATGCGACCCAAAATCAACAACGTGATCTATTTTGTTACCCATGAATCTATTTAGTTTAGAAATGCTTGTTAAAATAACTCTGATTTGCACACAAACTCTGGGAACTTTAACTATTTTGTCAAACTCTGATTTGCATATTTTCAGTGATTTCTTTTCGTGCAACACCCTCTATCGACAAAAAGTAGAGCTAATTTTTTCTATACCAAAAAAAAGTCCCTCTTTGTGAGAATAACGTTTTCGCGCTAACCGCATTCAAATATACTAATTCATTCAATTTTTATGAAGTTTTAAACTATTTACGAATTTAAGGGACATCCTGTATGTGGTGTTATGAAAATCTGTGGATATAATATTGATTTTCTGTATACCTGTGCGCTCAAGTTCTCTGTACAAATCGACAATTTTACCGTCTACAATCGACTGCAATAGTCGCCAAAAATTTTGCTTATATACCAAACAGGACCTAAATTCGTCAGAGCTGTGCAAATAAATGTCCGAAATGGGCAAAAAAACTGTCGGGTAACAATGGTTCGTACACCTCAATAATGACTTTGGGGGAGCGCGGTTGCCCAGGCCGATAAGATACTCCCCTAAAGTACCAAAGAATGTTGAAAGGTGTCGCGAGTTCGATACCCGGTTTGTCCTTGTCAGAAAACTTTCCTGACACGGGTACAACAAAGAAACGGCGACGTGACTGCAAAAAAAAAAAAAAAAAAAAAAATGCTACCGCAGTGAGTGCCCCATCGAGGGGTTAGCGCACCAACCTCTCGATGAGTATTAAAAATAAGCCTGCCGTTCGGAATCGGCAATAAATTGTAGGTCTCGATCTAATTAGCCTTCGTGTGCAGAAAATGACCGTGGTGCGACAATGGTCTCTGAAACTTCTCCAATTCTCCCAGTATATAGAGAAAACCTGGGCAGCTGCCGGGTATTATAGCTAGTAAATTCATGAAATTTAAAACTAGTTTATTCAGATTTCTATCTCATTAACTCTTAGCCTCATCCGTAACCGTGTAATATGATAAATTACACTAATTACGATTTATTCAACCGTTTAAGAATATGTTACCTACCTACTCACTTTGGGAATGAAATTTGCTGGAAAAAGAAATGATTCCCTTATCCGATTATAGCATTTAGCATTTGAATAATTTTGTGATGGAGGATATTTCCCCTGCCAAATGCCAATAAATTTTGATTTGTCTGGGTTCGAGATAAATACCGTTCTACGTTCGATGGAATTACCCATTAGCATATTTAGGGCAGGCTATGGTAGAGACAAACTCCACCATATGTCTCTGTATGTGAATAAACCAGCGGGTTTCTTTTTCTTCTCCGTTGAATATTCAAGAGAATAATAACTTTACTTACAGTGGGTCATTTAAAGAGATGATTAGGCAGAGTTGATCCAAGCTTTTTTTCCATGGCGTTGTTTTGAAATCTAGAGCGGTGGTGATGGGTTCAACTCCATTTTGCGGGTGAAAAAATGATAGAGAGGGCAAAATTAACATATTTCAATTAATACGCAGTAATACTCATAGCGTTTTTTTGGAAGAAATAATGCGTTTTGCTGATACTCTAACACTATTAGTTGAACCCCCGAGCATTTTTCTGACTTTAATGATTATTACGATGCCCCCGAATCTTGAATTGAATAAATATTTATGACGCGATATAGGATTTGAATGGGGTTTCTAGAGTTTAAAAAAGCCGTGAGATATTGTATGTGCATTTCATAGCCTGTAGGAGCTACATCGACGTAGAGAAACATTACCTATGAAAGAAAGTTGTGGTCCTTGGAGAAATTTCACGGGGAGGGAGGGGCCTCTGTGAACTTGGATGAAAAAAAAAACTTATGGTATTCTATTCTAGTGTTTCTCAACCGCCTGGCCCTAACACTAGTCACACCGGGCCGTGAGTGATTCGCAGTTTCATTTTCCCATTAATTTCTCGTTACTTGTGTGCATGACCGGGCCGCGGGCTTCCAAAGGTTGAGAACCACTGTTCTATACCAGTGGTGCGCAAACCATGGGTCGTGACCCCGAGGGTTTCAATGAACTAGGATGGGGGATCGCGAGTGTTTCTCCAAAATAAAAACTTCCAAATAAGAAATTAATTTTTATTTAAAAATATGTCAATACTAAAGAATGTCTTCATTCAGCTGAGCTAATTACCATGTATCATACAGTGTAATTTTATCAAATTCTACTTGTACAATAATCAATATATCGGCTCCGTCATGACAGAATCACGAATGTGCAATGTCCTCGCAAAAAAAAGAACGTGGGGGAATGACGTTTGAATGTTTACTCTACCCATGTTTACTCTATAGAAGTTATTTTCCTAAAATAATTTTGTAACGTGTGTGATACACATTCGTGTTTCAGGCACAACTTAGATAGCAAAACAAGGTAATCCAAACAGCTGATAAAAAAAAAACAGGAAAATTTCTACATTTGTGCTTCTGGCATGCGGTGGACGATATCAAGTTAGTACTTTTACAGGGTGACTCAGAGAGAATCACCCGATTTCAAAATTTTATATTTCTTGAAAAATTAAAAACACAGAATAGAATGATAATTAATGTGTGAATATATGGAGGAAAATGTGTCTACGTTTTATGAACAATTTTTGTTAATGGTCGCTTTCAAGTGTAGAATCATTTTGAAATCGGATGGTTCTTTCTAAATCACCGTGTATACGAAAATCAAGGACCATACACCTCGCTACACTTCCATCTTGCATAAGGGACACCAAGTACATTGAAAAACAAAGTAAATATTTATACGATATTAAAAGAAAATTGAGTATCTTTGGAAGTCAATATCGCCTAATCAAAATCGAAAAAGCTTTCCGAAAAGTGCTTCCGGGACAGCACATTTATTGGCGAAAAATCGGAATGTTCCTGTCAGCCTATGTAGGGGTCACCGATAAACACTTTGGTCAAAAGGGGTCGCGCTTCAAAAATTTTTGCGCATCACTGTTCTATACCATTACTTCAGGGTCGTAGCTAGAAATTTATTTCGGAGGGGAAACGAAGTGATAGAACAATAGATTGATGTTTATTCCATAAAAATTTCATTTTCTAACATTTCGGAAGAGACCCCCCCCCCCCTCCCTTCCCTACGGCCTTGTAGTACTTGGTAAATTCGTAATGCTACTTGTAAACATGCTGTGGAATCACCTCTGTGGAATTTGTAACGAATTGATTCGTGCCGGAACGAGTTGTGTGTATATAAAAATATATTTTTGAGTCCTCCAAACATTTACAATAACTTTAAGCCTATGGCATCTTCTATCTACGATATGGTCTGACTACCCCCCCCCCCCCCCCACATCCTGCTGCAGGGCCCCTACGCAAATTTTTCGTAGGCCGCGTCCATTGTAAATTTACAGCTTGGGGAAAAATGATGAGAATCACCTCGGGACTCCGGGCTGGAGCCTTATGTCAGCCTCACCCTCGTTTGGGCCATGATCGGATTATTTGAGTTCCGATCAGGGCCATTTTCTAGCATGAGCCAACGGAGTCCCACATTTCTAAGTGCAATATTTTCGGAGGAAAGTTGGGAAAAAACAGCAAAAAAAACTAACGGAATACTCTTTTTCTTCATTTATGCTGTTTCTTCAGCCAACTTTTCTCCGATTTCTGAATTAAAATATTTCAGCAAATTTTACGCTTAGAAACGTGGATTTTTTTTTTTTTTTTTTTTTTTGGCCTCAGGAGAGGCAGGGAAACAACTTTCGAACTGGATTTTTGAGGACAGGGTATCCGTGTATAATTTTTTTTAACAACTATTCAAACCCTTGCAATATGAATGACGTATCTAAGTTCTACACGTTATATGGATACTTTTTCTGATTGGATATATGCCTCTAGGATCAACAGATCGCCTGTAGAATGCGGCAAGGGAAATGAAGGAATCACCCTGTATATAATAAGCTCCGAATATTCATATTTTCCCAAGGTCCGAAATTGGCCGAAATAGGCCCTGGTTAGGGTGAAAAATATTTTGTTAGTCAGTAAATATATTTGTTTAAAATTGGGGTCTTTTCAAATTACTGGATCCTAAACGCAAATGCTTTTTTTTTTTATCAATGCTGAAAGTATCAACTAGAGTCGAATTCAAAGAATCAGGAAGTTTCATTTGCAAATTCGAATCATTATCATCCTTCTCGCTCCTATTATTTTAATTGGGTGTAAAGGAAATCGTTCGATAATCGAAGTGTTAAAATAACCAAAAGAAAATCTTCTTCTCATTATTATTATCATCATCAATATCATGAACCTACCCGCTATCAAAATCGTTTCTTGTAGGGTCGACCGCAGCAGTGAAGCAAGGATTGGAGGTCACAAACAAGAGGTTTTTCTTTTCTTCTATTTTTTTTTTCTTTTTTGTTTAAAAAAGAAAGGAATAAAGGATCATAATCATTTCCTTCTGCCCACATTCTTTTCATGTGGGTAGGAAAAGAAAACATATAGAAAAAATAGCTGGAAAAATGAACAGCAAATGAAGCCCAGTGGTACTACTATCATTATTATTGTTGTGGCCATTGCTATTGGAACATCCGTGTTCTGATTGGATGGCCATCAAACAAACTAAAAAAAAAAAAGAAAATCTTTCATTCCGTTGAATAAGATTTTCTTGTGCTTTTATTCTTTCGAGGAATAAAATCTTATTATAACCTTTGTTATCAATTTGATATACTGTGGAGAATCGTTTAGCACTTCCGGCTGAAAC